>NW_010422494.1:0-2728 GCF_000710305.1 Buceros rhinoceros silvestris
ACAAACCACCAAACCAGAAATTCAGTGAAACAGAGGCAGGTAGGACGTATGTGCAGACTTACATAGGAACACATGAAAAATTTCCTTTCAAAATAAAATGAAGGAAACCTAGTCATATACATGCATCCTGCTAAAGAACTGTCTCAAATCAATGTGTTTCAGACATATAAAGTCTTCAGCTTCCAGAAAAAGACTGTCAAAGGCATGATTCTGGCATCTCTCATGTGCAGCAGAGACCTTGTCTGACCTGGATGTAGAAGGTCCTAATGGCACGGTAAACTCTTACAACATGCGTGACTCAGCACTGTGCCTCCCAGTCCCTAAAGGTGCACTGTCATTCCTCAGCTCCTTCCCATCAAATGAGAGAGTAGCTTATTGCCAGGGACAGTCACACAGTCCACACATACCAAGTGCCATCCTCCAGCACGTGGCCAGGTGCATCTCCTCCACGACCAGATTTCCCTGTTCTCTCTACCCAACTGAATTATCCAAAAAAGCCAACTCACTCAAAGAGGAAGTCCAACAAGACTGAGTCTTTCTTGCGTACCACCTAAAAATCACGAAACACTTTAAAACTTCTTTTTGACCAGTGCTTTTTAATAATTAGGGTCATTTTTCCCAATCTTATTTTCTTTGCAAATACAAAAGCCTCCGTAAGTGTGTTTTTAATAAAACCTTAAAACAGACTTTCAGCTAAGCCATGGAAACTAAATTTTAGTGTAAGATACAAAGCCTCAACCTTCATCAGTGATTTGGAGGATGCATGCATCTTACTGAGGATAAAGCATGAAGCACTGTTTCTGTGATTCATAGTTCCTCTTTGCCTTCCTTAATACGAAGGGAATTAGTGAAAATTGTACAGATTGCTTCAGAGTGGCACTAAGCACCCACCTGTAGATTTTACTGTATTTAGTTAGAATGGTGGTATTAAAGGTACAATCAGATTTATAACTGAGATTAAACTCCCAATTAATTTTAAATAAATTTTAGCCAAGTAAATCCCATCACATTTCATATGATTTTGCAGCTCTGTAGAGGCACCGAACTTCCTTGACAGGCTAGAAGCAGAGCTTTCTGCTGCCATAGTGCTCCAGGAATAGACCTGGCCATGTCACCCATTCTCACAAAGCGAGGTGATAGCATTTCAGCTTCTAGCCAGCAAATCTCAGTGGTAGGCAGACTTTTCTCTTCACTTCCTTGGCGCCTGCAATCAGAATGAGAAATAATACTTCCATGCTCTGAGACACCAAGCAAACAGTCAAAATAAGAATAAGGAGATGAAACAAAAGTGTGACCCAGCATCCGGACTTCAAAATAGTATATTAACAGAAGGAGGGGAAAATCTCTAGGAAGGGCTGAGTGAAGACTGAACTGGACTATACACGTTATACTCAAACATAAATGATCGATACTAACACAGATATTGAAAGTACATTGTACCTTCCTGTCTGAAAGCTGTTGGAAAGGGGCCCTGAGCAATTCCTCTTTAATTCAGTGTCAGCAACTAGTGTGAAGGGGGATAGCTCATCAGGTTTCATGAGCAAAGCAGGCTTTCATACACAAAAGGAAAGCTGCATACAAAATGTAATTGTTTCCAAAAGAAAATGCACAAGGCAGGAGATTATGAAGCCAGTATCTTGCTGTATGGCTTCCGTGTATGATGAATAAGAAAAAAATTAAGCCACTTCTTTGGTAGAGCAAATTATGTAACAGACCACTAATTAGGTACCATTTGGTTTCTCACCTGTCTGCAGGTGTTAGCCTGTAAAAAAAAAGGTAGTGGCTTCCTCTTTAAATGTTCCTGATCTTCAAAAAGAGAAAGGAATAGTGTTATTGCTATTGCTCCCCTACACAAGAGGAGAGGGGGGAAGAAGAGAGTTATGCAAATTTACAATACACTTTACGTTTGTTCATTGTTATGAGCGTAATTCAGTACTGTTCTTGTCTGTATATTTCCAGTGTATACAAGTGTGGGGCCATGAACTGAAGTTTCACATTGCATATGCCTTTGTGCAAATCTGTAACCTCTAAGACAGGTGTGGAAACTTGAGAATCAAGGATATGTGAGAACACCTGACAGACATCTAAGATACAATCACCGAATTTTCTTCATGTGCTCATATCTCACTTCCACCTAAATTCTACCAGACTGGAAGTTAGAAAAAGAATTCCAATAAAATTTGTAAGCCCTGCTGAATCTAATGTTATGATTCTTCCCAAGTTCCATGGAAAACAATTCTTCATAATAATTCCCACTTTTTAATCAATATCACATTTTTACACACCTCTTTTTCTTGGGCTCTGACATAAGCAAATTTACTGAAAAATCGCCACAAAAGCATATTTAAAGATGAGCTGGGATCAGCTAAGTATTTGTCACAGTCAAGATTTCACACAATTTTTAACCCAGTGCAACTGAAGTTTGTATTAAGCTTAGCCAAGCATCTAAAATTTTATGTATTACAACCAAGCTCATGGAAATCTGCTATCTTACGAGATGCTTATCATCCCCAGAGAGCAATAGCCAACTCTGTACTCAGACATAGGCCGTCAGCAGCCTCTAGTCTTCTAATAAAAACCAAAAATAAACACTTTCCCATGTTTTCTCATTCCAATATGCTCCCCACTTTTTTATGTTCTTCCACACATCACTTGTATGGACCCCCACTTCCTTGTTTTAAGTTATTGAATATATTAATATTATTAAAAATATCATATATATTAAACA
>NW_010422495.1:0-971 GCF_000710305.1 Buceros rhinoceros silvestris
ATGTCCCTGCTCCCTGCAGGGCTTGGCCTGGAGGAGTTTGGAAGGTCCCTCCAACCCAAACCATTTTGTGATTCTATGTCTTCTTCTAAACATATTTCCCACGTGTCAAGCTTGTTTTTTCTGCTCAATCCTTGGGCAAAAATCCCATCCTTTGGAACAGGCATTCAGCTAAACCCAAACAGTTGTCAAGCGATAACTAACGTACCACGCTGCAATGAAGCATGTTTCTCTTCTTCCCAGTTGGTCTCAGGTGCTAATATTCGCTTCCTGGAAAACCTGGATGACATGTGGCTTCTTCGCGAGCTCCCGTGCCAGCGTGCCCGTGCCATCTGGGGCATCCTGCAGCCCGGCGCGGAGCAGCATCCGTGCGGTGTCTGCCTGCTGCCCTGCGCAGGCCGCGTGCAGAGCTAAGAGGGAGACAAGATGTCAGGACAGGAGCTGTGGCTGCCCCACAGGTTTGACCTCACGTGAAAACATAAAAAAATGCAAACACGGCAACATGGAAACACGGGAACTGCCCGGGGGGAAAAGGCCCTGGGGGGGAGCCCGGCGCGGAGCAGCATCCGTGCGGTGTCTGCCTGCTGCCCTGCGCAGGCCGCGTGCAGAGCTAAGAGGGAGACAAGATGTCAGGACAGGAGCTGTGGCTGCCCCACAGGTTTGACCTCACGTGAAAACATAAAAAAATGCAAACACGGCAACATGGAAACACGGGAACTGCCCGGGGGGAAAAGGCCCTGGGGGGGCTGGTGACAGCGGCTGGAGAGCAGCCAGCAGTGGGACCAGGGGGGCAAGAAGGCCAAGGGCATCCTGGCTTGGACCAGCCCTGGTGTGGCCAGCAGCACCAGGGCAGGGAGCGTCCCCCTGCACTGGGGGCACTGGGCAGGCCACCCCTCGACTCCTGGGTCCAGTGCTGGCCCCTCCCTGCCAGAAGGACATGGAGGGGCTGGAGCGGGTCCCGGGAAGGGCAGCGG
>NW_010422495.1:1052-3835 GCF_000710305.1 Buceros rhinoceros silvestris
GCGTGTCGCAGGCTGCCCAGGGCAGTGGTGGAGTCCCCATCCCTGGAGGGGTTTCCCAGCCGTGTGGAGGTGCTGCTGAGGGACAGGGGTCAGGTGGGACCTGGCAGTGCTGGGGGACGGGGGGACTCCAGGAGATCAAAGGGCTTGTCCAACATGAACAGTTCTGATTCTGACTCTATGATGGGATTATCAGCGAAGGAAATCAGTGGAGGGGACACACTGAGGGTGAAAGATGACTTTCCCCAGTCTCCACTCCCAGCCCAGCAGCCGTGTGACACCACAGCAGGGCTCAGCTGCTGTGGCTGTGCGTGTCTACAGCAGCACCGGACGACCAAAGCTGCACAGCAGGGGACACCTCCTCCCCCACATCCAGCGTCCAGGCAGATGAGGCACAATCTCGTCTCCCTCTCTGTCCCTCCAGTGGTGCTCTCCTGGCTGAGCCAAAGCTCACCAGGTTTGCAAACACACTGCGGGTATTTTGGCCAACTTGGCTCATTTTGACTGAGTCATGGCCAGAGGGTGCCCATGGCACGAGGGGGAGGCTGCGGGACGGAGCAGAAGGCCTCCAGACTTCTTTCTGCTCTGTGTTCGGGCTGGATATAATAGCGACATGCAAAAGAGGGACTTGAAATTGCTCTGGATGTGACCGAGGTCCGTTATGGGCTGGGGCTCTCTGCCAGCTCGCTCTAGGGTGTAAAGGCGAAAGGTTTCCTGGTACACCCCCCAGAAGGAGGCTGAAATCCTCCAGCCCAAGGCCCAGCTCGTCCCACAGCCCCCTCCGACAGCCGGCATGCTGATCCAGCGTGGCTCCGGCAGCGGCTGGCAGCCCTGGGACCCTTGGCTGGTGCAGCAGGGTGAGCCAGCCGCCTTCTCCTGAGGCTGAGCGTCTTTCACACCAAGGGTCGCTGGACGAGTTCTGCAGAGCTCGAACTTCCTCCCCGAGGGGCTGAGGGAGAGACGCTCGCCGCTGAAGTGTGTCATTCAGCAAACCTGAAGGCTGGGTAAGTTGCCCATTTTGGCGAGGCTGAACCCATTTCTACAGACTTTGTTTGTCAGAGAGAGATGCTGATGCAAGAGATGCCTCCGACTCTCACGCTGGCAGTGCCAACTCACTGCCATTACTATAGCAACTATATTTACGTCCAAGCTCGCTGTTATGACTTGCTCATAAGCCATTCCTAGGCAGTTTGCTATGAAATTGAAGCTTAAAAGCTTGAGGAATCCTCTTTGCCCACCCTAACCCACTTCAAACTGACTAATTTCAACCCCGTTTGGTGGCGAGGCAGCGGTAGCAAAGATAGAAAGCTCCTGACAGTTTCATGCAAAACAGGCAGCTGGGTAAAGAGAAACATGAACTCTGCTCTTCCCCCAAGGGAAAGGCCCCAGTGCAGGCTCAACCATGCCATTAGACATCAGAGAGTCCACCAAGAAGAGAGGCAGTGAACGAAAGTTGCCCAAAATCCCCGGCCCCACATGTCAGGCTGCTCCGAGAGCCTTTTCCATACGTGGATCTGGCATCTCCCCACCCGCTGTCGGGCAGAGGGTGGACAAAGAGGGGACAGCCTTACCGGAACGGCTCTTCCCATCCTTGGCGTGGAGATCAGCGCCGAGGGACAGCAGCGTCTGGACCGTGTGCGCGTGGCCCTCCTGCAGTGGTGAGCACAGGAACGGGGGTTACGGAGGCAGAGCACGGCTCCTCGCCTCGGCGTTCCGCAGAAACACCATGGGCCTGGGAAGGAAGGAGGCCCTGAGCGACCTGTGCTGCATGGTGTACGGCACCTGGGAGGGCACAGAGGCGGATCCGTGGCGTCACGGTCACATCTGGGGTGACCAGGAACTGTCCCAGGCTCCAGAGGACCTTACAACAGCTGGATATCAGGTTCTGGTGCCTGTGGCAGGGCAGGTGGGCTCTGTTCGCCAGGATCGCCCAGGCAGAGCAGACATGCTGCTGTCACCTCGTGGGAGTTGGCCAGAGATGTGATCTGCTTTTGGACAGATCACACACCATCTCCCTGACCGTGGTCAACAGAGCCACCTCCCACAGCCAGGACCTGGAGCGAGGAGGACTCTGGAGGATTCTTCCAGCGTGGCTTTGCCAGCAGCTGTGAAGGAGTCAACACCCAAACAATCCCTGACAACCGGGTGACATAACCTAAAGATGCTTCTTAGTAGCAGATTAGTGCTGATTTGTCAAGCGGTGTCTCCCTCACCTCCGCTCGAGGAACTCCCTTAACCGCTTTGGCCTTGCAGAGCTGGAGGACCCCTGCCTGCCCCTTCCGAACCAGCTGTTAAAAGGACTCAATGTCAGCAAAGCCCTGAGCGTGCTCCCACACCGCCAATCCACTTTGGATCCCGCGGGGATCCAGAGGCGATCCCCCCGGAGGCGTGTTTGAGCTCAGAGAGCGAAACCTGTGGCTGATGTGGCTCATTTTGTAATGACTCCTGCAGTGCAAGGAATTAGCTTTTGCGGTGCAGCATGAGAACGGAGGGCCCTTATTTCTCCCCCACTCTTCTCCCCCATTAACGTACGATTCGGTGGCATCTTCCCTGCTGCTCGAGGGTCCCGTGCCCATCCCTCGCAGCGAGCCAGGAACCACTTCAGCTGCCCCGGCCTTGGCAGCAAGTGGAGTTGAAAGTGTAATTTGATTTCCACGTATTTATAAATGCAAAGTAATAATAAGAAAAAAAGCCAAACCCCACCAGTCAGACAAATGATGCTGTAAATATAAAGTGACACCAAGCCTTGGGAAGGAAGAGAAGCCCATCGAACCGCTGCCCCATCA
>NW_010422496.1:0-1628 GCF_000710305.1 Buceros rhinoceros silvestris
TACCTGGGAAACAGGCGCGCACCAGGCGATCAGCGCCGTGTCAGAGGCACGTGTTACCTGCTGTGAGAAAGCTCTCTAAAAAAACCCAAACAACCACCGCAACAAAAATCCCCGGTGAAATGTGGCTTATGAGGAGAGCCGCTGAGTTAATTTTATGAAATCGGAGCGTTCTTCTCTGTAGATTTTACATCCGCTCTGTCTGCGCTTTGTGCAGCAATGTTTGGTCAGAAGCAAAATTTTTCATCTGTCGGTTTGTTTCGTATGTACGAGTGTGCAGTAACAACTCTGGGGACTCACAGTCCTGTATATAAATCTCTCTGAAGAGCAGGGGAGCTATGCAGAGAACCGAATGTTTGCGAGATCACGATGAAAAAGGGATGAATTAAAGCGTTTCTGCCACGGGGCATTAAAAACACAGCACACAGTAACAGGGATCCCAGTGTGTGTGTGGCAGTTTCCTTCTCTTTAAAAGACCAGAGCGTCGCAGAGGTCAAGGATTATTTTGTATAGACAAACAGGAGCTCTGCTTTTTCCCCAGGAGCGCATGGCATTTAATCAGCAACATTTAGATCTTGGGCTTGTTCTCTCAGCGTAGTAGTAAATCTTTCCTAAATCTTATGGAGATGCTCCACAAATTCTGCCATCGGTGTAAGGCTTCACATCCAACAACACTGATTTATTTAAATACAGGTCTTGTGCCTTTTGAGAACACACCATCTACTTAAATTGTGTTTACTGTATGGAAGAAGTCAGCGTTTTACTGCTGAATTATAGAAAAATGATAGCCTGATTTACTCTAAGTGACACCTGTTTAGGGATACCTTGAAAATTACAATCCTAACAGCTGGCCTGCACTGAAAATTTTTCCTAGCGAGACAAGACAAGATCAATTTTTGGTGGAGTAATTCTGCATATTTTATTACTATGCCCATTTTGAACATGCAATATGTATCTGACATTCTAGCAGACGACGTATATGTGTGTATGTACTTCTGGAAATGTCATTTGCTTAGTACCTGTGGAAATCTGTTAACTCTGAATGAGGGACTTCAAAGGGAAGCCAGACACGTGACTGAAAGTTGAAGGTTTGCTGTTGGACAGACACTGCTCTCTTGCTGTGGTCAGCTGGAGCTGTAAGTGCTCAGCTGGTGAATGGTGTTTGCTTCGGACCTATGGACTGCTGCTGTAGGCCAGATTTCTGTCTATGAAAAACTTTTTGGAGTTGTAGTGAGTGCTTATATTGGTGAATATTTAGTTGCTCTGCATAGTTTTCTTTCCGTGGCATGTACTACCGAATATACCAGTAACACAGGCAGTGTATAGTGATAACTCCCAGTTTAGTGCAGGACTCTTAAATTAACACATGTGAGAAACCTTATGTTCTAGCAACGCACAAGAAGAAGTACAAGTAGTTGTTTGCAAACAAAATTATGTAAACAAATGTATATCAACAAGTGCAGTACATAAACAAGTACATAGAGTACAGTACATACAGGAGAGGAACGACTGCAGTATTTGTCATTGATTTCCCAGTTGCTAGAGGGTCTACCATGGTAATGCATTTGGCTAAAACAAGGACAATTGTTTTATAGCTGTACCCTTCCATAAAAACATACTACAGGGAAGAG
>NW_010422497.1:0-23279 GCF_000710305.1 Buceros rhinoceros silvestris
CCATCCTTTCTTCTTGCCTGAATTAGAAGCTCCAGGAATGTGCTAACTGACAGCGGCCTCTTCAGAAAGGTAAGAGGCAATTGTTAATCTGCTTTTCGAGGTGTCTTGCCTGCTCAGCTCCTTCTGGAAAGGAGGGTGATGTTAGAAGCAGCTCGTCAGACAAGTCAGCTTGTTAATGTGGATTGCCCTTCTAACAGTGTGATGCAAACAGAAGCTTCGTGGGCTTCTTGCTCTACTTCTGTGTGCTGGATACAGTCCCTTGGGAAAAACTAGAAGATGAGATACATTTTAAATGCAAAAAGAAGAGATGTAACTGTTGTATTGCAGACTGATTAACTGAATCTTTGTCTGAATATCTGCTGAGATGAAAAGACAATCAGTTAGGTCTGGAGAAGCAAAGTTGAATTGTGTCTCAAAAAGTGCTGCTTTTATTATTATCATACACCTTAGCCAGATAAATACAGGTTTTTTTGGTTGTTTAGTTTTTTTGTTTGGGTTATTCTCATTGTCATCTCTGGGGTCCTTCATGGTTTCATGGCTGGTAGTACCACTGATAGATAAGACAGGAAGCAGCTGGACCTCCAGCTCTAGCTCTGAATGGTGTCTTTTGTGAAAAGTTGGAAACAGATGTCGGTTCTTCATTTCTACAGACTTCTTTTAATTTTGGTCAGAAGTGCAAAAGGTGGTGGGTGAGAGTTCAAATGCAATGCCCTTTTTGTAATATATCTAAGCAATGAAGTTTTGTAGTTATCTGGTGATGTGATCCACATGTAATTTATGTCTGTGTTTCCACTTCAAGACATTCAGTTCATGTGTCAGGATCTATAAAGTACAAAAAATTAGTGCTGTGATTCATAGAGCATCCTGAGCTGCATGAGTAGACTCAAGTCAGTTGCTAGACAAATTACATACGTATTTTAGTACCAAAACTCAATGTTTAGATTTGTATTTGCTTAGGAACTGGCTGGCATGCTTTGAGATGTCATTTCCCATTCCATCTTTGTGATAGATGTTAATGCTTCTTGCAGTGAAGGCAATATCTTCTGTCTAGATCTCAGCCATTCCAGTTCACAGTTTGTGTCTTAACTTAAACCAGCTTTGAGAAGGGGTTTATCCTAGCTTGCTAGGCTCTGTATTGGGGAGGCAAATGTGTGATACACTTTCTTCTGCAAGATTTGCTCTATGGTGCTAACCTTTGTGAAGGGTTTGGGAAGACAGTGCGATATAATAATGTCTTAAATTGCCTCAGTGAGATTTGTCAGAGTTCATTTGTCAGATCCCTCTGACTAAGTACACTAACTTAGCAAGTATAAGCTGCAGGCAGGTAATGTGCCTTGGGTTGTTTTCTTCCTCATTCTCCATCTCATTCTTGGTGGTGCAGAAGCAAGCTATGGCTTTATTGAATTGCTGCTACCGGCTGCCTGGCTACCTCCTGCAGTAAAGCTAATGGCCTAACGGGCAACTGTTTCTTGGAGACCTTTGCCTGAAGCAGAGACAAGGAGAAACATAGAGACCAGATAAAGTGTTCTCGAGGAGTGTGCAATTTCCTCGGGGATTTTTCTGTGTCATTACCTGTCTATCTCTTTGTCTCCTATCTTTCAGTGCAGGAGGAGTGTCAGACTCTGGGCTGCTAATCTTTGTTACTGTGGGAAGGCTGGTTTCACTCCTCTTCTTGTGCTTCAAAAATGGCAATCACTGGTCCCCAGCTGGTTCCCTGAATCTAACTTAAAAACAGTTGATATCTTTCCTGCTTGGTGGCAGACTAAATAATGCAGCTGCCTGCGCAGTTGCAGGAAGGCATTGTCTCTGCCCCTGATGCTGTGGCATGCTGAGAGGAGCCCACAGAAGCTGCCTTGTGGCCTCTGAATCTGTTTTATCTCAGATGAGTGAAGGCTCTAAAATTCCTTTGAAATGCCGAATTTTGAGGCACACTGAGATGTGGGAGACTTGGCTGAGCAGCAGGTGTGGAGGAAAGCTGCTATTAAGATCCATAGCTCCAGCTACTGTTTTTGTACAGTTTCTGAATGCCTTCAAACTCCCTGGGTTGGGGGCTGAGGGAAGCACAAGCTTTGCAAGTTTTCTTGCAGGACCATGGGCATCAGTTGTTATTGTCTCCCTCCCAGCACATCTTACGCAGTGATGTGCAGCAGAGCCAAGTGCTTTTGTTCAATTCATAGGGTCAACTGAGAGGCTGTGCACAGCCCACTACCATTTCCCTCTGGCTGCACACATCTCTTTGCCCCTATTGCATGGCACTGGAAATTTGAAGAGGATTCCTTGCCTGCTGCTCCCTCCTCCTTGCCCTGAACGTGCTTCCTGAGTTGCAGCGTGTCAGACGGATCATCCCTCCAAAGAGTTTGGGAACAGCTCCATCACAAAACATCCTGTCTCTGTGCACTCCTTTCCATCCTTGTGAGGATAAGGAAAAACTGTCCCAGTGTTGAACACAACACAACACAACACAGCACTGGTGTTGAACACCTCTCTAGCTGCTGCAGTGACTTATGTGCCCAGGAAATGTTTGTTGCTAAACCCCTTTTATGGTACCTTTATAAAACATGCTTTAACTGTCTGCAAATGTATGGTATTTAGGCAGCAGCATCTGTATTATCAAATGCAGTCATGCAGACTGTATTCCTCAGGGTGAAAAGCTTTGGGAGGAGGGGCAGGATGTGATAGTGAAGTTAGAGAACCAAAGTGAAAGGGAGGTCTTGCCCATGTGTTGGACTAGAGCAGGTTCAGGAGAGGTCAGGAACAGGCAAGTATATACCCCTTCCAGACTGTAAATGTTGAAGGGGAACAGAAAGGAGAGGAGAGATGAGGCAAGGGACCAGGCAACAAAAGATCAAATTGGCTAGCGGCCAACAGTTTGCTGCATTTTGTTTGCTGCCTTTAATGATGTTCTTTCCTCCCCCATTTCCTGTAACTAAATTTGGGCAAATATAATTTTTAGATTTTTTGCTCCTTGGAAGAGCAACCGCACCCCCACTCAGAGTGTTTCAGAAGTTGTGTTTCTTATCAGTGCATCTGGAATGGTGATTTTGCACTGAGTTTTGAAATAACTTTTATTTGCCTCCATTATTTCCCCATTTTCCTCTCTTTTATTTTATCAGCCTGAACCATCTTCAAAGGAAAGGTGATACTGCTGCTAGCTAATGTTTCAGGTGGGTGACACTGTGTGTGTCATAAATACCATGACACAGCCTGCCTGTAATGACTAACCTGTCAGTGGGAATCTTACCCTGGTCTGTTTGTGGTTCTTTTTTCATACACAAATCGAGTTCATATCTCTTGAGAATTTGTAGAGATTTCAACAAGATGTTTGTTTTAAGACTTCAAAATTTTCCCCCTCAAATCCTTTGAAATAAGTTTGGGGTTAGGATTTCTCCTAATTTCTCCTGATTGTTCAGTAAGATGAAGTGTCTGTCCAAGCCGTATTGTACCTTGTGAGAGGGTGACAGGTTCTTCCAGAGTCTTCAATTTGCAAAGCCTTAACCTCTCCTAGTTTAAATCAGGACTTTACCACTGCTTAAGGCCTTTAAGTATTTAATTAACTCGATTTTAACAATGAACCTGTACTCTCTTGTTTTTAGATTAAACCTTTGATATTTTTCTGATTTTAATTTCATGGAGGTTACAGCTTTTACTTTTTTTATTCTGATATGGAGGAAATTTTAATCTCAAAAATATTATTGAAGAAAAAAAACAATTTCCATCCCAGAAGTGCGTTTTTCAGGTAATTTGTATGTTTAGAATCTGTTTACTCTGTTGTATGTAAAAAAAAAAAAAAAATCAGAAAGCTGAATGCTTATTTTCTACCTCCAAAAAGATGTTTTAAACATTTTGACGTGTTTAAAAGAACATAAAGCAGAGAGTTAAAAGTTGAAATAGATGTGTTATTAAGTCACTTCTTTCACATATACAAGGGCTAAGAAATGTAAAGAAGCAGAACAAAAATCTGGCATATCTAGGCACAAGAAGCTAGATTAAAATGGTAGTAAGAGCTGTGATTTTTGAATTTTCTTATCCTTTCTGTTGCCTTATCGAGGGCTAGAAGGTACTCTTGGTCTGTCTCCTCCCCCCCACCCCCATGTAGTGTAAGTGTGGCAATGAGCATTTGTTGTCGCTGGTTAAAACCCTTCAGTTTTTTAGTGTTAGCAGAGCTAGCTCCGGGTTGCTTGGCTTTCCTCCAGTTACGGTCTGCCTGCCTCAGTGATCCTTACTGCAGTGGAGTTTTTGGTACTCCTCACAGTTGTCATGTTTGAGTTGTACAGACCTACTTCTGAATGTAAAACTGAGTTTACTTACTTAGGAGTAAGTCCTCTGTGGAATGTTTCCTTGTGCTGGGGCCTCCTCTCCTTCCCTGCTCCACTACCCCAACAAAACGAAGTTGGGTCATTGGTTGGCTTCTCTTTACATCCACTCCAGGGGGCTGGAGGGATGTTTCTGGAGGCCAGATGTCTACCCACCATCACCCGTGGTGTGAAAGTAATTGCTCTGAGCATTGAGGTGACTTCTTAGCTCTTTGGAGCTTGGCAGGCCTGCTAAGAGGAGCTTTGGCTTGTGTGATTTGCAGTGGCCGCTGCAGGGTGCTGGGAGTACAAACTGAGAGTCTGCAGGAAGTTGATTTTGGAAAGAGCCTGTGGCACTAATCCGTGATTAGTGGCTGAGAGGAGCAAAGTGTAACTAATGCATGGATATTAGAGTAGGTGGTATGTTTTGGTACTGTGCTTTTGCTTATACTAACTGTTAGTCCCTCAAAAAGAAAGCTGGAAGTACCGAATAATTTCTGAGTGGTGAAGTTAGCAATGGAAAAAGACCTGGTTTGTTACCTGATTTCCTTACAAGTTGTGACTGCCCTCTGCTGCTAGGGAATGACCCATCTGGGTGCACATGGCTCCATCCTTCAGCTATATGTTTCAACAGTATGTCCACTGGCGAAAAAAAAAAAACAAAACAAAAACCAAGAAAACAAACAAACAAAAAAACCCGAACAAAACCCACACCAGAAGAATTTTTCTTCCATAAAGCAAGTATTTTATATGTCCACTGGCGAAAAAAAAAAACAAAACAAAAACCAAGAAAACAAACAAACAAAAAAACCCGAACAAAACCCAGACCAGAAGAATTTTTCTTCCATAAAGCAAGTATTTTAAAGATTTATTTTGAAATCATGAGTCAATGTTGCAAAACCATGTTTCCCAGTTTTGTCTTCTACTGTGGCTAGTATTAATATGGTTTAGGGTCTAGAAAATGTGGTGCTGCCTGGGGCATTGGGAGGACTGGGTGCTCCTTACAGCTTGGGTGGTGGAGGCAGGGATCATTCATCCTGTCTCATCCTTTTTGAGTTTATCCCATGGGAAGACTCCTGTTTGGTTAGCCAAGGCATTAAAGTAAAGAGCTGTGTTAACATCTTTTCATCTGCAGGACAGAAGATAATCGGTCCTGCAGGAAGCCTTGTCTTAAAAAGAAATTTTGCCTAGAAAATTTTGTGCAGATTTGAACTGGCTGGGTAAATTTATACTGGGAAGTGCTTTATAATGTTGTTTGAAACATTTTTAATCTGGTGCTGATGGCCTTAAAAGCTAGATGAAGTGCATCAGTGACTCATGGTTGCTTACTGTCCTGCTTTGTAATAGAAACCAGATCTTCCTTTAGTGCCTTCCCACATACAGCTTGGCTGTACACATGGTCTGGCTGGACCGTGAATTTCAGGCTCATGCTTATAGTCTACGGTTTATAACCTATACATGCTCTTCTCTTGAAAGAGACCTCTTAAATTGCTTGTAACATAAACACAAAGTTTCCAGTTGCTTCCTGGTATTCTGCCTGTGGTTTACTTTGATTTAATAGGAATTAGACCTAAATGTTAGGGTAATCAAGGAACTTTTACTTCTCCTCACCTGCTCCCTCATTCCTCCCTCCAGCTGTGAATTTGTTACAATTTTAGGCCTAATGATCTTACCATCCTGTCTGTGGGCATTATTGCAAAAGAATGGATGCTTAAATTTTCAAGGAAGGTAAAGGGAGAAAAAAGGGAGGTGGGTGTTTTGGGTTTTTTGGTTGTGAAGTTGTTTTTTAGTTTGTTTTGGTTTTTATTTTTTCACTTTCCAAACATCTTTGGGTATTTGTGACATTCATAAAATCAATTGAATAGAGCTGAAAATTGAGTATACACAGCAAAGCACTATTTGCCAGCTAAATGAGCAGCTATGATGTATTTCAGTCTTCAGATGCTTGGCTAAAGAACAGTAACATACGTTTTTTGCTGCTAGAAATTGAGATTTTGGCGGTAATATGCAACTGTGAAATCTGTAGGCATATACTGTAGCAGAAGCTGTCTTCATATACAGAAATTTTCTTGCTCTCTAAGAAATTCAGGTTTTTGATGGAACTGACTGCTGTTTGTCCTTCATATTTAATACTATTTTATTCTGGAATAACAAATGAATTGTAGGTATTAATGGTACTGTTATTTTCCCCCTGTTCCCAGCAACCTAGTGTATTTTCCTGGCTCACTCTTCCTTCCATGCTGTTTCTTTCCAAGCTTATGATCATAATAACAGTGAGAAGTAGATGATATCCATCTGTATATTCCAGCAGGGAAATTCAGCCTTGGATGAGTTTTGGACTGTGGGACCTTTACTTCCTCACCCCTCTCTAGCAAATCATTTGTGGTATGCTTGAAGGGTACTGGGGGTGTCAATCTGAATGGCCTAATAGGACACTGTTGGTATGGGGAAAATGGAGAACAAAAGGAAAAGGATGGAAGTATGCAAGTGGTGGTTCACCCATGTCACATTAAAAGAATCCTCAAATTAAGTGCTCATTCATTTTAACCAGAGGTTAATTAATCAGTGAGTAGATAAAATAAGCTGCTTTTAATGAAGCGAAGCAGCTTTATTAGCAGTAAGCAAAATGCAAAATATTTGGTCTCTGGCACACATGGTTTTCATGGGGACTGTGGTTTGCCACCAGCTTAGGAGTGTGCTAGCCTTTTTCTTGCTGCACTGCAGGCTGTGCTGTGTGTGTTTCAGCATGTGGCCAATTCAGAATGCAGGAGAATGAATCAAATGAGAAGCAGGTATAGCATTTTAAAAACAGAAGTGGTAATGTTCTTTACAGATCTTTCTCTATGCCCGAAACTAGCATTTGCCAGCTTTCATACTTCAAATGCTATTTTTTTTCTTTGGAGATAGCAGGCTTTATGGTTACACAGCAAGCAAGCAAACAAAAAGCCTGTGTGGATTTACAAGAGAGTGGTGCTGTTTGAAAGGCAGAAGTATGACACTTCCTGGTAACTACTAGGGTAGCCTCAAACCGATCAGTAGTTGTCTACCAATATGCAACTTATGAGCAGAAACGCACCAGGAAGGTGCCGCTTGCCTTTGTGTTTAGGCGGAGGGCCAAAGCTAGCGTGTCACTGGCTAGTGAACTGGAGCAGACTTGCTTACTCTTGTTCAAATGACCTTCTGTCCTCAGCAGTGCATCTATGCCATTAGGTGTTCCTCAGTGTCTCTCTCTTGAAAAGCTGCAGAAGACGTCACATGTGCTGCAGTATGAATAGCGATGCAGGGCTATACTAGAAAATACCTAAAAATTCATAGCTTAGGTGAATGACAAGAAGAACCACATGTATGAAGAGGGAAGCTTTGTGGAATGATGAAATCATTTACTCTGGGCTAAATTAAATTAATGTACACTTCCAGATTTAGGCTTGAAATTAACTTCACTTATGACTATTTGTAAAGATCCTTTATGAAGTAAGCACAAATTAGCAACTTGTTCATAAAAGTCATCTCACAGCAAACTCCTTACGAACTAGCTGTATGATAAGGTTACTGTACTTCTGTGAACTGGAGGAGTTGAGCTGGTAGATGAAGGTGATTTGAGAATAGGATGTTGGCAAGTAAATTGTCTTCCCGCCATCAACCTTTCCTTAAAAGAGAGTGCTTCCCACCACCTTTCTAATGTAAATCCCTTTGCAACAAAGGGGAGGCTGGCAGCTCCACTGGTTCAAGAGTACACTCCCATGCTTCAGCTGAAGGGTTGAATCCCTGAAGTGGAGAATGCTGCTGTAGAGAGAAACTCTCAAAAGCCTGGTGAGAATGGGGGAGGGGGGCAAAGCTGTTGAGGTCCTTGAAAGCACGTGATTTGAGAATAGGATGTTGGCAAGTAAATTGTCTTCCCGCCATCAACCTTTCCTTAAAAGAGAGTGCTTCCCACCACCTTTCTAATGTAAATCCCTTTGCAACAAAGGGGAGGCTGGCAGCTCCACTGGTTCAAGAGTACACTCCCATGCTTCAGCTGAAGGGTTGAATCCCTGAAGTGGAGAATGCTGCTGTAGAGAGAAACTCTCAAAAGCCTGGTGAGAATGGGGGAGGGGGGCAAAGCTGTTGAGGTCCTTGAAAGCACGCTGGCAATTTTTGCCTTTACCGTAAGATGACCTAGAGATGAGATTGATGAAGGCAAAGCTGCTGTACAGGTGAGGTGGCATGACTGGCTCTAGAAGCTGGATTTTACTTGCTGTCTCCCTTAGGAACACAGCATGCTGCTTTACTTGCCAGCACTGTATGTGGTGCCAATATTTTGTCTCAGTATGCATTGAGTCCCTCTTAGTTTTCCTGTTTGGATTTATCTTTTTAACAAATTTGAGTTACAAGTCTGAAAGCTTCAGAATTGCAACTTCTGGGTATGCAAAGTAGAATACGAAATGTACTTGGACCATGTCTTTATACTGAAAAGATGAGGTTAAATCTAGTACCTTCTAAAAACCTTGTAAATATTTGACTGGCTGGTCTGCAACTCAGCTGAACTAGTTGAGTTAATGCTTAATGTGAGAGCAGTCCTGAAGTGCATGGCTTAGGTGATGGGCCAAGGGCCGAGGGTCACGGGGTAGGTAGTATTTCCCTGTGAAGACATCTGTGCTCTCTACTCCCAGTCCTCCAGGATGGTTGCCCCTCCAGATCTGCAGGCAGGAGGAGGTGTGAGAAAGCTGCATCTGCTCTGGGCAGAGACAGATGGGTGTGTTCAGATGACAGTCAAATTAGTATGGACTGTCCTGTCTGACATACTCTGCTCTGACACTGTTCCTGCTGTAGCAACAGTGTGGTAATCTCTGACTCTCAAGTGAGGGTGAGCATCTGACACTTTAATCTGAGGCTTTCTGCGACTATACCTAGATTTAGAAGAAGGTTTTTATGCATGTATAAAAATGACACCAGTCGGCAGTTGTTAGTAACTGGTCACTGGGGAGGTGCAGCATGTTAGAAATGTAAGAAATCATATGTTCTGATAGCTGTCATACCTTGATTATTTAAAACCACTCCTGTCTTGTGTGGTATCACTGCCATGTTCTGAATTAAATGCTTTGTAGCGTTGGAAAGTTAGCACAAAGATTACATGGGAAAGTGTTTGCAGCTTTAAGAAAAAGTTGAATGAATATCTCCTTTTTAATGTGAACTAATCAGTGCAAGACAGATTTTGTTTTTCTGGTGTAAACATTGCTCATTCGTAACTTGGTAGCAGGTATCTTCTAACTATTTGTGAAATTATTTTAATTTGAGTTAGTATGATACCTGCCTAAAAGCAGATTTCCAAGAAGTAAGGCTTTGCATATGGTTAGTATTTCAGATATAAATTCTAAATGGAGTAAGTGCTACTGGAATAGTAGTGATGATGTGCAGCAGAATTTAGTGTGGTTCATCTTTGTTTTGGAACCATTCTTGACATACACAATGTGTATGTTTTTTGCTTGGGTTTGTTTTACATGTAAGTTTTTTTACACACTTTATATACCCATTCATAGAGAGTTGGTAGTTGCCATTTTCTTGTCAATAGACAGAAAAAGCATTTTTGTGACAAGATTTTTCTGATTTCTGAGGATCAATTTTGAGAAGAAAATAGTGCTGTATTTATCTCATTCAACAAAAATGTCTCGGAAGAAAGTAAGTGTTCAAGAAGGTACTTTTATTGGAAAGTCTGCTCCACCTCACATCCTGGTAAGGATGTCTGCCTTCAAACCAGGAAAGGGTTCACTCCCATGCTCCTAATCCAAACAAGCTATAATGGAAGATATGAGAAACGGTAAGGTTTGAGAAAACGGTGTTTCTGTCCTGATGCTATGTGACCTGTGATTAGAACATCTGAAATATAATTCCTACACCCTCTTCTTGTAAGGTCTGCTGGTGGACAGACACCTTAGTGGGTACTGAGCATAGCCCCAGCTGGCAGGTTTTAGTTTAGGTCCTTTTGTAGAAGGACACAGTGCTGGAAAAGAATGTCTTTCTTTATAACCTATTATCAGATGGGGAATTGAGATCTAGGCAGTGGTTCTTCTGAGAGACGGTGGCTTATCGTGAGCTCCACCTAGATTTGAGCGAAGACTAGCACTCGTATACTGAAAATGTTCAGCAGATGCCACTTTGAAGTGAGAGAGTCTATTGGGTCACTATAAATGTCAATCCTGTATTTCTGAGTGGACACATGGATGCACAGAAAAGCAAAGTTATTTCCCCACAGTTCCCTGGCAAATAAGTGACATAGCTGGGAATAGAACAGAGGTTTCCTGATGTCCATTCCTCTCTTATAATAACCAAACAGCACTTTCTTTTTCTTCATTGTAAACATGAATCAAGCCAAATGTGCAAGGTATGTGCAAGTAGTTTTTTTTCCAGCAAAGCTGAGAGGGGAAGAGGGAACGAGGCGGGGATGGGAGCAATGAAGGGGGAAGGGAAAGTCATTCAGGGACAACTGTACCTGCTGGGGGCACAATTTAATAACCATGCCGAGTGGAAGGAGCAGCCTGTGCTGCAGATGCATTGTTATCTGCAAAGTCCCCCATCTGCGAGAGTGCTGCAAAAGGTTTAATGCAAATCTGAGACCTCTGCCATTGTGTGAGACAGATTAGGGCTCATTTGCATTCTTTCTCCTATAATAATTACCTAGCAAGGAATGCCTGTTACCATTAGCTTCATTCTGTTTGCCTGTGATAACACCATCAGCAATCTCTTCTCCATGGATTACGGGCGGTGTGAGGAAGGGCAGTGGGCCAAAACAATAAAAAGAAATCTGTTGAACAGAGTAGTAGAAAAATGTGAATGTTAAAAAATGAAAATATGGGTAATTGTAGTAATAACCGTTAAATACAGCTGGAGAAGTATTGCGAGTTGAAGAGCAGAAGTCAGTATTAATCCGTAATATTGATGAGGTGTATGGTTTCAAAGATGAGTTTAGAAAAGGCAGCACAGGATTTTGACTGAGCTTTACCTACAGTACTTCAGTAATTTTGTTCTGTTGTCAGAATTGGCTTAAATTGTTCTAAAATTAGCACAACTAGTGATCAGTGTTATCAAGATACAAATGTTCACAGTCTAAAAATGATGTGATGCGTCAGAAGTTCTGGTAAAGTTTGTCAAATTTTTTGCAACTTCGGATGCCAGAAGCAAAGCAGTTTCCCTGGTTTACAAATAAAGCCAGATATTTGGGATTTCTCTGTGGTTTTTTGTTTGTTTTTTAAGGTGGGAGGAGTTCCTCACTAAATGTGAAGACTGAGGGTGCTAAAATCAGCTATTCCTCTACACACTAATTGCATATAGAAATACAAGAATCTTGTGACCAACAGTTGCTCTTCTTGCATTTCACTTTCCTTCCAAGATAGGAATACTTTGTTTCTCAATGAGAAGATGATTTCTCAGTGAAATACTGAGTTGAAATACTGTATGTGCTCAGACCTTTTCCAGCTAAGGGTGAATTGCAGATGGAGCAACATGTCTGCAAATGAGTAACCAGTCTGGCCTTCTGTATGCTGCTTTTATTTTTTTTTTTGGTTTATTTTTGGTTTTGTTGGGTTTTTTTTAGTTTTGTGTAGCAACAAGATAAATTTGGCAACACTTAAAATTGTGAAGATACGTGCATAGGGGTAAGCGCTGCATTCAACAGTATCACTAGATGTATAATGTTAACCAGAAGTTCTGTCCCTCTAAATGATTAGAGGGAATGACAGGGAACTGGAAATGTTGACATATTTCTTAAGTCTGATTTTTTTCCCCAATTTTTGTTTTGCCCACTATACTAATGATAAAGATCACAAACATGACAGATACACAAGCATGAAGGGAAATGAAATGTAAAAAAAAAAAGTTTGAAAGCACACATTTCTGAAAGAAAAACAGATACTTGTAATTCTAAATAATAAACTGAAGGATAACAGTATGTTTTATTTAAAAGCAGCAGCTTCTAAAGTCTCTTGTTCATCTTCAAACATTTTTCTAGGAGGAGGAAATACAATTCGGTGCATGGCTACTTCTACATAAATCATTTCCAAGCTGTGCTATCATTACATAGGAATAAAACTGCAGTTGATACAATTGGAAAGGTCTAATGTGTATAATGCATGGAGAAGGACGGGGAAATTTTGAAGTGCTGTCGTGGAAAATAATGATTATGTACATCTAAATGTAAGCTAAAAGAGAGCAATATATTTTACTGTGTGAACAGTTGAAGATAATAGTAGAAAAATCTGACTGCTTAAGTTACTGCAGTATGATGTGTGAAGCTGTGTGTTTGTATATATATACACACACCCACAATTTGAAACTTTAAAAATTATGTAAAGATAATGTAGCTTCTTACAATACTTGTATTATTCCTACAAATCACTTTTGTCCATACGGTCCTTCTTTAATAATCAATTTAGTATAGTTACCATACATTTTCAACCACTTGTTTTGACTCTACAGCAACACATTCCAAGTAACTTGTATTATAATCAGTATTTAGCTCTTTTTTCCCCCCTTCCTTTCTTTAACCCACCGTGTGTATGTTACTGATACTGAGGCCTCCAAAATCTGGGAGAAACTAGTTTTCAAATCTGCTTCCTTCCTTATGGTTGAACTTGGGCTTTAGAGCCCATTGTTAAACATCCCCGTAAAGGCACGTGAACAGATGTGGTTTTGTTGGAGGAGATATCACGTATTCAGCTCGCTGTCCTCTGAAGTGAAGAGGAGCTGAAAGCTTCAGCGCTGTAGTTCCCAGACTGCTGTTGCTCCTAAATGGAGGCGGTGGCCAGTCACACGCAGGAGCCAAGGAGGCATCATCTGTTTACTCAGGCTACCTGCACTGAGCTGTACAAGCTTGTGCTGCATTTGAATGTAAATTTAAGCTTAGCTTATCATTTTGGTGAAATACATGTCATGTCCTCTATGCCTCAACAGAATTTCAAAATACACATTTGGAGAAGAGTGAATGTTGTCAGACAGATAAGCCAGTCTAGGAAATGGACTTCCCAACTTGGTAACATACTGTATCTGAGACCAGTGCATTTCCAAAAGAATAATTAAAAAAAAAAAAAAAAAAAAGGGGGGGCATGGACTTTGTTATAGATGGCACCCTATTGGGACCAATCAATTTCCAAAAAAAAAAAAAAAAAAAAAAAAAAAAAAAGAAGGGGGGGCTTATGGGTTCCATACACTGCATTAGCAAACAAAAGACCCACAGATTTTCAATATGTGAGTTAAACTGTCCATCACACATAAATGAATCAAAAGAACAGTTGTTTATTCTTTGGTATCTTTAGATTGTCTGTGCCTGGTTGTGATGCAATTCTTCCTGTTGTAACAGAGTGCAGATGTGAACCACTTTATAGAAAATGCAAAAGAAGTTACTTTTCTAAATCACCAGTAGCAAAGCCACACAGATCTCAGTTGTACTTTCATGCCTCACCATGTCTCCTTCCTCTCTCTTCAATTAGTTCAATGGCATGAGGGTACTAGCTGAAAAACTGGCTTTGTTCTCTTTTACCTAACAAAAATATTTCACAAGCTTTACACAATATAGCATAGCAGTACTTTTTCTAAATACTGAAACAAAATGTGCGCACAGAGAGCGTAGATATCCAGGAAAGCATACATATGCTAAGTAATGTGGATACTTAAACTTACATAAGCATAACCATACACCCACATAACTTACAAGACTAGACTTATTTTCAGTTGCCTTATTATCAAAATTACAATTTATATAGCATGGATTATGAGTTAAAAGAATTTATGCAGAATTCCAGAATTGTTTCCATCTTAGTAACTGCAATGATAATTCTTTTGGGGCTTGGGCAGGGAGGGGAGCAGGGTGGTGAGTAAAAAATATTTCATGAAAAGGGCTGAAACTTGGAAGCATTGCAGAAAGCCATGTTTTAACATTTATTGGAAAGATAATTGCAAAATATTTCCTTTAGAACCTGTCTGTTATTCTGCTGGAGCAGTAATCTATAAAATACGAAGACAAAACAAAGGTTTTGCACACTGTTGTCCAATAATACCTAAACTAGCATTGAGTGACAGAATCTGGGTACCCAAAGCAAAGCAGGACAGTGTCATAGGTGCAGGACTCAGCTCAAGGTAACCAACTTTCCCGAGTTTAAAAAAAAAAAAAAAAAAAAAAAGTTCCTTGTCTGGGTAGAGCACCATACAAATAATCCAGAGACTGCCAACAATCTCTTCATGTGGTTTTGTGAACATGGGTTTGTTTCTTTATTTGTGTACAGCTGTGTTAGGCAAAAACATGTTGCCACCACCGCAGAGAGCATGCATTTGGGCGTACGTGTTCTTGGCTCAGCCTCTTTGAGGAGGACCAACACGCAGGAGCTGAGTCTTGTGGGATGTTTGTATGTGTCTGAGGGGTACAGACAAGCCCTCATCCTTTTTAGACTAACTGCAGTAGTAGATTTTTAATATTTTTTTTTCCCCACCTGCTCAGACCTAATGAAGCATTTTGCGTTCAATCCTTGTGACTGGAGCGCAGCTTTGGTTAAAGATCACAGTCTTAAACTGTAACATTTGGGTGGGTTAACTCTAGCTGAAGACAGTATACTGTCTTCCCTCGTTTCAGTGGTGCAAAATTAGCTGGGTATTTGCATAGGAAGGAGTTCACCATTATAAATGCAGGCAGTCTGGGGAGAATGAGAAAGCTGAGCACAGTCCTGAGAGCACAGCTTGTGTACATATTTGTTGAAAGCTAATTGGCAACACAGTTGCCTTTCAAAGTTGTTCTTTCACCTATCAGTAGAGCATGAGTCTGGTACTTAATGTACTGTAGATTACGTAAACGCTACCCTGAAATATTTGTACAGGCAATTAACTCTTGTTTTTACACTACTTTGAGTTACAAATGGAATCCTGTGGTAAAGCTTGGAATATTTATGTTATGAGAAGTATTCTGAAATTAGATTAAATAATACTTTCTTCAAACTCGCTGCCATTAAGATCAGGAAAACAGCAGACTGATTATCCTGTGAGGAGCTGACAATCTTTTTAAAATTCAGTATCCAAGAGATATAGGCGCAGTGGAAAATGGTATTTACAAGAACATTTTCTGGAGCAAATGTATCTGCTCTTGATCATTATATTTGCAGACTGTAGATGCTTATCTCAGTAACACTGGTCTGCATTTTGTGTGGCGAATGTGGTTACTAATGACAGAACTTGAGGCATGCGTACGGTGTGACATCACTGTTACCAGAATGACATCCTCATCTAGTGTGGCGTTGATGACAATCTCTCTTGCTCTTCTCAAACTTACCTTACAAACATTTTTGTCCCTGATGAAATTAGGTCATAGGTTTACAATTTCAGCTGAATAATAATTTAAAATATAACCGATTGGTAACAACAGTCTTAAAGCCAATCCTCCATTCTCTAGTTTTTTCACAAGGACTTGATCTAATATGACCATTGAATAAAATGTTAATAGATTTTAATGCAGTTTGTAGCATGACTTGCTACCATGATAATAAAGCAACATTTATAACATCAATGGCTGTAGCACTCTGGTGTCCATCTAACTGCTTTGTGCCTGAGCTTATCAGATGTGTAGATGATATGTTCCCTGATGGAGTGGTGAGGGACTGGTTAAATGAGTTTGGTAGTTTTACATATAATCAAACAGGCTAAAAGACATAGAAAATAAAACCAATCTATTGCAACTAGATTAGATTGTAGTTGATTAAAAAATAGTTTCTTCAGAAAGACCAAAATGTATTGTAGAGTAGTGCCGAAGTGTTAGTGCTCATGTTGAAGTACGCACTGGATGTATATCGCTGCCATTTTTTCTGCAAATGAGGGCAGCTAGGCTTGACTAGCATTTCCATTACGAAGGCAGCAGTCCACTTGCATGTTTTGGATTTTTTTTCTCTAAATGGTCCAAGTCAATTGCTTCTGTAGTCAGTTATCCATCTGTTTTCTCTTGCATTTCTTTTCCATTCCTCTAATAACCTCTCCTAGACAGAGAATTCTTTAATTATAAATGCAGGAAATTTCAAGCAATTTACCTGTGGCTGGTCCTTTCTCATTGTTCTGTAGATTGTTGTGGTAGGTTTTAATTCCCCAGTTCCCTAGCAAAATGTCCTCAACCCAGGAAATCACAGTTCGGCCTTTTCTATATCCTTTCATTTACTTAAAGAGTTCTTTCAGTATCCAACTCTTTCATGCACGGAGATGAGTTATTTGGAGGGAAGGTGTTTGAAAAGATTTTTTTTTTTTTTTTGAATGCCTAATGTCATGTACTCTTCCTGTGTGATAGAAGATGCTAGTGGTAAATATGGATGAAACTAGAAGACTGTTGTAGTTAGTGATGGTTTTCAATAATGGCTACAAGTTCCTCTTGGATTCCTTCAAAGTCCTCTGTGGCTATAGGAAAGTAAAGATGTTTGAAGCTTTACCTTCTTGCCAGATGAAAAGAGATATGAGCGGTTGTAATGCCTCCATCCAGCGACTGTGTTCTTCAGGGGACTATATTTATTCATTAAAGTAATACTAGAAAAAAAGTAGAAATAAATCACTCAAGAAACAGTTCTGTTTTGGTTTTTCTTTGCTTTAGAAATTTCAAACTAGTTCTTAGTAGAAAAATGAATAGGCAGAGGGATTTTTGTTTAAATTGGCAAGATTTGTAGGTAGAGGCATTTTAATTAGGTCAGCTGGTGTAATTGGAAAAATAAACTTTTGTGAATGTAAAGATTTCTTCAGATTTACATTTAATGTTTTGATGGATTAGCTAAGTGCCATTCATTTCAGACTGACAGTGTAATCTGCCTCAGTTACATTCCTTCATCCAAGGTCAGGAGTCATTGGTTCTTACTGAGTGTTGCAATGTGTTTAAAAAACAAACAAAAACCCCCCAAAACCTCAGCATTTGTATCATCTTTGTGACTAACCAGGAAGAAGGTGTAACTTTGAAAGAAGCTGAAGCCTATTGTAAAAGCTTATTTTTGATTAAAAGAATGTGATTGCGTCATAGAGGTAAATAAGACCTTTTTAAACATGCATTTTATTCAGTCATGGCTGCTTCCAAAAACATTTGCTGTTACTGCAGCTCTGTTTCTTCCTTTCTGCAGTATGCTTGTCCTTTCCCAGAGAGTTAGCACTGCCTACCCTAACTTCAGGCTTTCCTCCTAGTCTCTTTACTAGTCTGTGTTAGGGGCTTGGTAAACTACCATTATTCGGATTTGTAAAACAAATTACATAACTTGATGTGAATCAGCTGGAACTTTGGTTTCTAATGGCCCTGAATCTGATCTGCGGTTTATTGGTTTGAGCTTTTCTTCAGTAAATTATACTGACTTTTAGGTTAGAGCATCTTTTTTGTTGGTTTTCATAATGACTGCAGGTAGGGATTCGTACAGTTTGGTGCAGTATTAGTTCATACACCCAGGCAAATAGCAGTAACAATTTTTTGTGTTGCAAACTTCTTACTGCCTGGCTTCCTCTATCACTGGTGTCATGAATTCTCACTTTATCATTTCCTTTACTTGTCACAAGCAATTTGAGCAAGAAATGAAGCCTATACGGAGTCCTATCTGGATAAAAAAAAAAAAAGCAAGTAATTCTAGGTGGTGTTTGACTCACCCTTCTAACAAAGTGGTTGTGTTATTCCTGAAGAGTGTCTGTGCCAAGACCTGCATGTTTTATGTCCATTTACTGCACTGTCACTGTGCTCAGGGACTGAGTTGTAATAATTAGCAGACTTTAGGTCAGAGACCATCTGTTAATTATTGTTCTAGCTCTTCACAGAATATAACTTCCGTTAAGCCATAGGAGCTGCCTGAATGAATGATTTTGGAGCTGTGGATGCGTGGTTATTGGGGTGTTTTTCTTAATAATAATTTTGTAGCACATACTGACAAGTGAATGGTTAAAAGTTTTACTTGTTAATTTCTTTTTTTTTATTATGGAGACAAAATATCTAAGGCACATTAATCTGTATGTCTAACTTTCTAACTTCAGGTATGGTGGATTTCAAAACCAGGTAAACTGGAGGGCTCTGTCCCCGCCTCCCCTTTTCTCCCACATCCAGAGGAAGAAGTAACCTAGTATCTGAAGAATGCAAGTTATGCAGATGTTCAAAAGGCCAAATAAAACAAATAGATGGGCTGCAGCTGCTAGAGCAGCATAAAGCAAAGAACATTCACTGCTGTGATGAGGATGCTGTATTTCGGCATGCCACTAACTTTTGTCCGTTTGAAGAAAATAGCACAGTGAATTAGTTTAACCATTTTTTTATCTTATTTTGATTGTAAATTGTGATTGCTTTCATAATTGTTGAGATGTGAAAAAACCCCAAACTTTTCTCTTAATGAGGAAACAGGAGAACAAGAAGCAGTATTGTCCTTTCATAGGAAGGGGAGTTCTACGGAAGTGCAGATGGTGCGTTTTTGTCCTAATCTTCCAGTGAAGAAGTGACAAACTTTCAAGGAAGTATTAGAGGAAAATAAAAAACTTTAAAAAACTTTTTTTTTAATAAACCTTTCAAGTGACAGACTTTCAAGGAAGTATTAGAGGAAAAAAACCCCACAACTGAGAGGACTTAGTATACTGAAGATGTCTTCAAATATCCTGAAACAAAAATGAGAGACCAGGCACCCTGCAGTACATTAAAGACCAAATTTCCATTAGAAGTTTTGGGGTTGGGGGAACCAAAGAAGTCCGCTGCCCAATATGTGCTTTCAAGCTGGACGGTGTCTGGAGAGAAAAAAGGTTAAAAAATTATACAAAACTCGTTGTGACCAAAAGGCTTCTCAGACTGAGTAAATCATTGACATGCAGATTAGTGAAACTGTTCAGCAGTTGACCTGCTATTTTAGGGCATTCCTAAGCATCACAATGGAGTGCCATAGAGAGATGCCCAAGCAAATACTACCCTCCTCTGGTACATTCACACAGCACAACCTTTCGCAGAAATATTAGTAATATTCTGGGAATAACATGGATGTGTCACATCAGTGCAGCCATATACCCGAGGTCTACAGGAGGAGAACTTGGTTGGCTTCTGCTAGCTTTTGGTATTGCTTCTTCAGCACTCATAACATGGGTAAACACACTTCCCTAACAGTGTCCCACATACATCGCAGGAACCGGGGCATCTGACTCTTTGTTCATATGTTTTTAGGTTAGACACAGAACAGCAAGCACTATGTGGCAGCTTTCTCCTGAGCCTTTGGAATTTGGTCATACTTGTTGGTCATACTTGGTTTCAGCTGTGGAATTGCACAGAATTTGACACCTACCCCTCTCCTGGTCAGAGACACTGCTCAAAGTTTTTAATTTCCTTAATGCTGCAGACTTAGGATAGTTAACCTTGTCTTTTTTCAGAAGTTAGTGATTTCAAGCTTTCATTAGAGTTAGTATTTTGGACTTGTTACACCTATGTGCTGCAAGTATATAATCCAAGAAAACTGTCAACTTCTGATGATTTAGGAATTTGGTTCTAGGACCAAGCTAGATCCCTTTCCCCCACCCCCCCACCCCCTACAGGGAACCAACAGGATCCTGAATTACCCAGAGTTTTGAGGTGGAAGTGCTTAGACCTTTTCCTATAGTGAATTCCTCCAAAAACTTTTGGAACATTTTAAATAGAAAAATTCAAAGCAGATAGATAAGAAAAGTGGAAGTAAAAAGTTTATGAGCAACTTGCTGTTTTCTGCTGTGTTTCTGCAGGTGGGTTTTAACCTGAGAGCAGATTTTATCCTACTCAGTGAATTTCTGTTGCATAGAACTCTGTGCAGTCCTGTCTGTCCCTAAGAAACCCCTTCCATTTCCTCTGAGGCTCAGCTGTGTTTCCACTCTCATTATAGTCTGTTCTTGAGCTGTAGGCATCAAGCTACTTGCTATGATGCTTAACTTGCTGCAGAGACAGTATTTAAACCTTCTCTTTCTTAAGTATGCTTAACAGCTCCCCATGAAAATCAACAGTCTTCTTGCATAGGGGTCCAATAATCCAGTCACTTCTGGAAGAAACATAATGTGTAACACAGAACTTAAATACTATCTTGCATGTCTGTAACTTTTGTTGCTGAATTTCTTGACCAAAGAGGCTATATTGTGTGGTTTTTGTATTCATGAACACATGTATATGTATACCAATTGTACCAATGAATATGGTCTTCATAGAACAGGAATTCCTCTGTTTTTATGAAGAAGTGTGTCACAGCATGATTATTTCAACAGGCCACTGATACCTGCTTGCAGATACAGAAATGCTCTCACTACAGTATAATTAATGTTTAAAAAAGAAATTAGCAATGGGTCAGAACAGAACACTTTTGCCCACTTAAAATGGTGTTAAGCCATACTATTAAGGCTTTTAACTTATTTACATTGCAAACTTGTTACGAAGTCTATCATTTTCTCTTGTGGAAGTATCTCTTGAGTAAATTGAACTCTCTTTTTAACTTGATGACATTTGCACAATATGTTCCTGATGTCTGACGAGTGGTGGGCACGATCTTTGAGCTCCACTAGTATGATAATAGGAGGAAAAAAATATAGTAAAGACATCTCTGTCATGTGATAGTATCCACTCTTCCATTTTTATTTTGTGCTTTTTCTCTAAGAATGACTACAAATTGACCCAGAATGGAGGGCAGCTAAACAGATTGGGAGCAAAGCAAACCATTATGGTGGTTTTGGTCACCTTGTTCTGCTTGTTAAAACTTATGTGGTAATGTCATTTAACCTAAAGAAACTGTGTGGGTTTTGGCTTGGTGTAATTTGCTGGTTTGGTTTTTTTTTACTTTTATTGTATAACTAGTAACTGTCATTATTTAACTGTAATAAAATATCTTACTATGGAAGGATAGGAAAAGTAGGAAAGTTTCTACTGCTTCAGCTCAGGATTTGGGGATATTTAGTAAATATCATCATGGCTTGGCTTCGCGAACGAAGATTTGGGAAGGGTTTTCTCCACACTCACTGCAAGCGATGAGTGCACCCTTTGAGCCTGCGCGGTGGATTTTTTAGGTGAGGCACCAGCGTGCGCCGAACCGGCTCCACCCTTTACACCTGAGGTTCATCTGCCAGGGCCTAGTGAGCTTGGATGGTGACAGCGAAGTCCTCGGGTCATAGGTTTGTTTAGAGTGTCCTTCTCTTAGATGGAGCCTTACAAGGCTAAACGAGCTCCATCTGCCCGAGTCTGGAGTCAGAGTTGTCCTTCTCCTAGGATGGCTGCCCGAAGGCTAGTGAGCCCATCCTGCCCCTGGACACACTTTGTCTGACCCTTCAGCTGAGACCTGTCTGGCTTGGGAGACCCCACCGGAGGCACATGCCACCACCAGCACAGCTCTCAACCTCACAAGGGCACGCAAGCTCCTTCCCCACGTCAAGGGGGTGCCCATGAAAGAGATTTAGTAATATAGTTAGTGGAAGAGGGTAAAATGGATGGCTGATTCTTATGTGATGTTCTGAGGATTTTTATGCCTATAATCGCATATGTGTCTAGCCTTGTTTGTTCCTGTGAGTCAGATAGGTAGATGCCATTCAGATGCTTGCCGTGTCTTAATTCCGTGCAACACTTTGATGTGTCAGTGTACTGTCCTGCTTCCAAATGCTAGAACATGTCTGTGCTCTTGCTTGGTGCCATGCAGTTTCGGTACCTATGTGGTGTTTCCATCAAAGAGCTGGGACCTGAGTACTTCACTGTGCTTTAGATGACAAGCCAGACGACAAGACCACTTTGTAGTTCGTTCATTACTAGTGGTATTAGAACAGTGCTTAATCTTCACCTGAGGGTGGACCCCTGATACGGTGTTCTGCTCATTCAAAGCAAGAGGCAGTCTGTGCCCCTACACTTCATAGTTTGAGTCAACGGTTGTGGAAGGAGAAGCAGGCACTCATAAGAGACATGATTTGTCCCAAGTCATGCTGAAAACAGAAGTGTCAAGGACAGAAAACAGCTCTTGATGCTGCTTCAGTGCTTTGTCTATTGTGTGGTGCATCTGCTGAAGCCTCCAAGGTTCTTACTCCAGGGTAGATTTCTTTTGGGATGAGCTACTTTAGCTAGTAGTTGTGAGTTAAAATGACAGCCAGGTTTTTTGTGCCTCATTATGGTTCTCTCTTTTCCATATTCATGTTAGACTCTTTCTATATTTAGTGTTTGAGATTTTATGGAAATATTGCTAGTCAAGTGCTACACGTATGAGAAGGTGAGATGAGGACAAAACACTGGGGACAGATCAGAATCTTTAATCTCTGCTGCTGCATGTAATTTATAAAATGTATTAATCTGGTTTCATTCACTTATTGAACTAGTTTGCACTCCATGTCTCTGCTGCTTTGCCTTCATTTTAACTGGTCTGAAGCCAATTTTGTTTAATGAAAAAGACTCAGTTAGCATAGCAAGGAGGTTTAGCACTTGTACCTTTTTGTCTGAGCTCTTCAGGGTCTGCTCCCTGAAGTTGTGGGAGGCTATAAGTAGTGGTGTTTGACTTAAATCAATTTCACTGCGGAGCTTTCCCTGTCATAATGATCAGTTTGCAGCACAAATCTCATTGATTTTTCACAGCCCTGTGGGAGAAAACCAACATGAATAGTACTTGGAGACTCAGGAGACACTAATTTTGTGGCTGGTGAGAATAGCCATGGCTGTTGTCTACCTTTCTTGCTGGCTTTTCTAGGCCTTTTCCATTAAGCCTGGCCTTTAGTTAGAAGCAGCCTGGAAATTCAGTGGTACCCATGAGAGATTGGGAGCTCTCAAGAAGACAGAGAAAGAGCAGTACTCGGGTGATGAAGAGAATAATCTTCTGAGTCAGTGATGCCCCATCAGCCAGGATGTGATCATTGCCAGAGCTGCCAAAGCACCCCACTCTGGGTAGCGGGGCTGGTGAAAAAGCAGAAAGCAGGGCTGTCTGTGCTCCTGACCACAGCCTGACCCCACCTCTTACCTTTTGTAAACTCAGAGTCACATTAATTGGTGCATTACTGCCTTCTCGTTCTTTTTTTTTTTTACCCCCCCTC
>NW_010422498.1:0-1639 GCF_000710305.1 Buceros rhinoceros silvestris
GAGGGGACAAAACTGAACCCAGGAATCGAGGTGTGGCCTCACCAGTGCCCCCAGCAGAGGGAGACAATCCCTGCCCTGGTGCTGCTGGCCACAGCAGTGCTGGGACAAGCTCAGATGCCATTGACTTTCTTGGCCACCTGGTCCCACTGCTGGCTCCTCATCAGCCACTGGTGACCAACACCCCCAGGCCCTTTTCCCCGGGCAGTTTCCAGCCGCTCTGCTCCCAGCCTGGAGTGATGCAGGGGGTTACTGTGACCCAGGAGCAGGACTCGGCACTTGGCCTGGTTGATCCTCAGCCCATTGGCCTCGACCCACTGATCCAGCCTGTCCAGACCCCTCTAGAACCTTCCTTCCATCCAGCAGATCCACAGGCCCACCCAACGTGCTGTCTGGAAACTCACCGTGTTCAGACACAGTCCGTACTCGCTGCATGCAGTAGAAGCAGATGATGCATGAGCCCCTCAGACACGCTCCGGGTTTGTCTTGCAGGTGTGGTGCGCTCCGTTAAGGAGACGCTGAGCAGCCAGTTTGTGGAGAACTGCAAGGGCGTCGTTCAGAGGCTGACGCTGCAGGAGCACAAGATGGTGTGGAACCGAACAACCCACCTCTGGTACGTGCCCGCTGCCCACGACCATCCAGCTGAGGTGCCCTCGGAGGGACAGACGCCCTGAAATGACCTCGGGCATGGCCAGAGTGACCACGATGCCCAGTTACAGCTGCCACAACAGGGCACATCTGGCTGTTTTCAGGGCTGGGGCCTTTCCGAGTCCACACAGGGGCTGTAGACAACAAGCACAGAGTCACCCAAGGTGGGCAGGGCGTTTGTCAGCAGCTCCGTGGTGTTGTTACGGAGGCGGCCACAGGATGGTGTTTGCCGAGCAAAATGACACCTTCAAAGCAGAAATGCAGTTGGGTTTGGGTGATACCCGCACCCAGGGGTGCTGCTCCCACGAGCTCTTGGCGACGCTCTCCTGGCCTTGGCTCATCGAATTCACGTGTGACGGGCAGCACTGCTCCTCCTCTTCTCCTCCCACCCTGCCAGGGTGGATTCTGGCAGCCATGGGGAGATGAGGGGGGATCAGGAGGGCCAAGGAGCTCCTCCAGTGCTGGGCGAAGCCCACGCTGCCTCTGCAGGGACCACGGGAGCATCGAGGTGAGGGTGGAGCAGCCTCACGCACGGCCCGGTGACGGCCCTGCCAGGGGAGAAGTGCTGCTGTCCAGAGTCACGCCCGAGTCCGCTTGGCCCAGGGCAGGGGACGTGGTGGTCCCCAGAATCGTCAGCTCAGCCCAACAGGGGAGGCTGTAACACTTGCCTTTGCTTTGTCCCCTCCTCTCCTTCCCCAGGAACGACTATGAGAAGATCATCCACCAGCGAACCAACACCACCCCCTTTGACCTGGTCCCTCAGGAGGCCGGCGCCGGCATGGCCGTCAGGGTGATGAAGCCACTGGAAGCCGCCGAGCTCAGCCTGGAGACGGTGTACGAGAAGTTCCACCCCTCTGTGCAGTCCTTCACCGACGTCATCGGTCACTACATCAGCGGCGAGCGCCCGAAGGGCATCCAGGAGACGGAGCAGATGCTGAAGGTGGGCACGGCGCTGACGGGGGGGGGCGAGCTGGTCCTGGACAACGCCACCATC
>NW_010422498.1:1925-2611 GCF_000710305.1 Buceros rhinoceros silvestris
GGATGCAGGACGAGTTCCGGCAGGCCCAGGAGCGCCTGCTGCACGAAACCAGCGCCGAGGGCAGCGAGACGCTCAAAAACGCCTGCGTCGTCTGCCTGAGCGCCCCCAAATCCTGCGTCTTCCTCGAGTGCGGGCACGTTTGCTCCTGCAGCGAGTGCTACCAGGCGCTGCCCGAGCCCAAGAAGTGCCCGATGTGCAGGCAGAGCATCTCCAGGGTGGTTCCCCTCTACAACAGTTAATTCTGTGGCTGGGAGGGGGAATTCTAGCATGAGAACTGCCTCTCACCAAGGGGTTTTCTCGCCTCACTGCTTGGGTGGTTGATTTGGGGGAAGGGGAGGGAGCTTGAGTGAGCAGGGCGCTTCCATCGGGGCTTAAAAGATGTCGGTGCGGCTGATCGGGGCTTGCCAGAAGGTTTCAGGAGGACGCGGTGCTCGGCTGGGAGACGCAGCTTCCCGCTGAGTCGGACTCTTGTGGTTTGCTGCAATAATTCCTAAAAATGTTGTGGGGAAAGAAAAATACAAGATATATTAAGGCTTCTCAGAGGCTGCGGCGTTGCAGGGACTGAGGGAGCAGGGTGGGCTCTGGAGAGCTCCTGCGGGGGTCTGTGTGGTCCCAGGCGATTTGGGGATGCGGGGACAGGGAGGGGAGAGCGCGGCGGCTGATCTGCTGGGGTGTGACAGCGGGGG
>NW_010422498.1:2711-3111 GCF_000710305.1 Buceros rhinoceros silvestris
TTCGAAAACGGGGTGTGAAATAATAAAACAGGATGAAAAGTGTGGCTGTGTGGGATCCGTGCGGGGATCTGCTGCCCCTCTGCTCCCTGAGTGGGCTCAGAAATCCCCCAGGAACATCAGTCACGGTGGTGAGGGGTGGCTGAGGTTGGGGCGAGGGGGCGGATCTGGCGCTGGTGGTGACGGACACCACGTCCTGTGACGCAGGCGGTACCAAAACCCCCGACTTCCAGACGAAAAAGGAAAATTCCCTTCCCCGAGTGCCCCGTTTTGCCATAAATCATGTCGGTTCCTGCAGCAGAGGGGGTTAACGAGCCCAAAGCCGCGCTTCAGTTAACACTTGCGGCGCGGTTTTTGATTCACAAAGCCCCTGGACTGGGAGCCTGGGGTAGGAACGGCCGAA
>NW_010422499.1:0-1055 GCF_000710305.1 Buceros rhinoceros silvestris
TCCTCCATGTTGAACCCAGGACACATATATACGTTGAAAGGTGTAGAATCTTACTGAACAGCTGTTTGACATACATATATTGTCCCTTCGTTGTTCTGTGTCTTAGATGTCCTTCGCACTACTTTTTGCACTGTCCTTGCGGTCCTTTGCACTACTTTTCCAGATGCTGATACAACATGATTTGTGCAAGGGAAAACTTTTCCTGCTTAGTTCTCTGTTCTTTTTCTAGTAATTCCTGGCATTCCACTAGGATTTCCTAGGGCTGACTTCCAAAATTTTCACTGAGCAGTTTGCTACGACTCCAGACCATGCTCCATGAGAGGCAGTGGTCAGTTTGCAGCCCATCATACTGGGTGTCCTAGGGACGTTTTCCCCATTGCTTTGCCTTTATTGACTTGAAATTACATCTGCCATTTGATTCTCTGCAATACAGGAGAGCTCTCAACAATGACTGGCTGGTATGTCTACAACTGAACAATTTTGTCAACGCTGTTTAATAATTGTGAACAGGTTCTTGCTAAAAATAGAATGAGTGGAGAAAGAAATCTGACTGAACTACCTACCTCCCAAACTCAGTGGGTTGTAGTTGCGGACCCATGCCAGACTCCTGCAGTCCTGCACATGGAGCAATGTCCTAGCAGGAATCGATTCACAAAATCAGAAGAAGTCACAGTGCTAGACTGGCAATTGTGCCTCTTCACAGAGGCTCTCCTGGCTGCCACATAACCCTTGGTATCTTACAGAAACCTTGGGCCAAGTCAATCTGATGTTCAGCTCCTGAACTCCCAGCTAGCTGTGCCTGGTGCACAATATTCTGAAGCTGGAAAGAAAGAGACGTTGCCCTACAAACGTTGGAGGTGCTGCATGAGAGAAGCTGGAGGTTAGGGTCAAGACAGTAAGTCTGAAGATTAGCCTGTGGGGCTTCACAACTGTAGGAAGCCAGATAATTTTTAAATAAGTAATCACTGAAGCCTCCTCTATGTAAAGAAAGCAAAGAAGAGGTCAGTGCAAAGGAGAGGTCAGAGCAAACAAACCGCAAAAGCCAGGGTGCGAAC
>NW_010422499.1:1150-10079 GCF_000710305.1 Buceros rhinoceros silvestris
GGTGCGAGAGGCGGGGACACGCCAACAGGCACAGCGGGTACTGCATGGACTGCAAGTCTTTTCTGTTACCTTTACTCACTTTTTATTATTTTTTTATAAAGAACCAAAAGTTAGTAGTATTGTTAAATTTAAGGACGTGGTTTTTCTGCAGGTCTGTCAGTGAGTAAACTCATGTGACTGGGACCACCCCTATGATACACTGCAGCTTGGAGCTAAGTTTTACAGCAGATGATAGATGAATTTCAGTTACAATGGAAATGCTGACAACCTCTCAGCTTTATAGCACTGTTACAGCATGTGCAAATGTAAAAGCCACAGCCAGAAGAGCTCTGTCAGTGAACTGACATTCTAGATGTTATATTAACTGACTGATCAGATCTGAAACGTAGTCAACATGGCAAGCACAGACCAAAACATCCCATAGTTCAAACAAGCTGAAAAGTATACTGATGGGAAACAACGAGCTGAACAGTCATCAAAGGGAAAGTCTTGGCCCTGGCCGATCGCTACGAGACATGCTAGTTCCATGCTATGTTGCTCTCATCCTGTCTACTGTTTTAATTGGACGCATTGCACTGAGGCATGCAGTACATTTTAAAATGCAATTCCAGCAAGTTTCAAGTTACTTTCAACAGATCACAGTTACTAAATTACTTCAACACTTAAAATGTTTCTAGCAGATGAACGTTCACCTATGCCTTCATCTGTATGCTTGAAGACAGTAGTGGGGGCGTTGCTGTGTGAAACGTAACAGTCTGCAGGCAGCAAAGCATATCTCTCTTCAGCGACTGCTCTGCTGTAGCATAAGGAAGAAGTGAACCCGGGAAGAGGCTGGGGAAAGAAAGCAGAAGCCGAAAAGCCAGCTGCGAGTTCCTTACCTCACATTTGTTTGGAGTGACTTTTCCAGGGCATCCAAAGCATCTCTTCCAAATGAGGCAACACACAAAAGCTGAATACAGTGCACCTCGGGGATTTTTCGTGCTCTGGTACAATCACGAAACAGGGGAGATGCCACTCCAGACACAGTGCCTTTGAAGTGATGCATGGTCATTTCAAGCACGGCTCCATCCGAGTTGAGCATGCCACTCATCTGAACGGTTGGACAGATCAGCTGTGCTCGTGTGGCACGGCCATGACAGAGTGCTGCACAAACTGAGAACTACAGAGGCTGTGAAAATCCCTGGGATTTATTTTCCATAGTACCTCATAATGAACAATTTCATCTTACTGGTTTATTAACCGGTGATCCTCACAGGAGCCCTTCCCGCTTACAGATGATTGGCCACTCTTCGGTACACTTGTATTGACTGTTCCTAGTACATTATTCTCAAAACGGCCAAGCATGGTGCCCCAGCCTCATGGTCATTAACTAGTCAACGTGATCTGTCAAGCCAAAGCACCTCATCTTGAGAGCTAGCTGCTTCACCGTCATCCATTTCGATCCCAAGGGATCTAGTCACAGAGATGGACACAGAGCACTCTCCACCAAGGCTTCAAATTGAGGCAATTAGAGAGTCAGTGCTGCCCATGGAGTGAGCTGAAAAAGTCAGCATTCAGAAAGAGCCGTAAGAGTTTAAGGCTGGGGCAGAAAATTCCTAGAGCTGAGCACGGTTACACCACAGAGTTTCAGTACCACCCGGCCAGAGAAAATGGGCCTGATAGTTCAGGAAGTCAGCAGGCAAGATTATTAACGGAGTCACCTTGAAAGACATGAATGAAAAGTACAGGGAGATGATTAGGGGCGTATGTCTTTTGGGAAGGGGTTGGCTAATGAGGTCTGCTTAGCCTGGAGCCAGGAAGACCAAGGGTGGTGGATGTAATTCCCCTTCCACCACCCAGCACACAGGAGAAGACAATCTGGAAATGACGGTGCGACTGTCACCTTACAGGATACAGGAAGCAGGTTATGAAACATGCTTCTAATCGAGAAGTAAGATGCTGTTGGGTGGTGATTTTACAAGGAATTTTTTTCTTCAGCAAAGAAGGCTTAATCGCCAGTGAGTTAAACATGCAGTTTTCCGAATGTTGGAAAATATCCGCTGGCAATTTAAAACTATTCACCTTAGAAGCATCAGACTGAACAAACCGATTGATTTATTGACCTTCTGTCTTAATGATGGCGTTTAAAAAAATGTTAAAATGGCCTTGGATCAGAGCAAGGTTCAGAATCCTGGAAAAACCAGAAAATGCTTAACACAGTTAGAGGCCTTTTTTGGAAACATAGTAACTAGAAAGTGGACAATAGTTAAATGGGGAAAACGCAGAGGGAAGGAGGGACATTAAAATTGGCAAATGCCTTTCCTACAGTAGAAGGACTGCTTGCACAGCCTCCATATTTGAGTGAATAGCTCCGCAAAGACACTCAAGCGCAGGCAGGCTGCAGCATCAGAAATATTACTACAGAATACTGTAGCGTTTTACCATATGGCCCCACCAGCACATATTACGGAGTTTCCTGCTATGATAGCGTGGGCAAGCTAAATACAGTCACATCTTTGATGTGCAGCTTCACTCCGAGTAACCTCTATGCAAAAAATTATGAAGCCACAGCAGAGCCCAAAAAACAAAGGGCACCAGATCACAGGGGGGAAGCGCCTGGGAGAGAAGGGGAAAATGGGAGGAATAAATGGTGGAAAATTGAGGCACAAAAGGCTCCTCCAGACCAAACCACAAACCCGTCCTCAACAACCACACATGCTCATGGTGCAAGGGCAGAGGAAGTGACAGGGCTGGCTGGGAGGCACAGGGTATGTAGAATGCACCAGCACATGCTGGGAGCTGATGACCAACCGTCAGGGCTTCCCAACCCTTCAGCGATGGCCTGACTCCATCGTCTTCTTTTGTCCTCCTGGGAGACCCCTGGGTCACCGGGCTTCTCCACCTCCAAGGGGTGAATCTCACCCTGGTATCTTGCTGCACTTCTTTCAGGGACAACTCCTCTTTCAGTATGAAGCATCATGTGTCTAGTCTCTGTTTTCAGTTTTTTTGGAAAGCCTGAACAAGATTACTTCAGATGCTGAGTTACGCCAGGAAGAGAAGGGGAAAAAGAAATCCCAGCTCTTTCCCCGCAATCTCCAAGCGGAATTTCTGCACTGACATAACTCAAAATTGGCTCTACATTAAAAAAATGCGAAACTCTTGTCTCTATTTCCAGTGAGCCTTAAAGGCCCCTCCAATAAATTCAGTTGTTAGCATAGATGTCAGGGCTGAGCAAAAAGCAAGAGGGAAGCATTGCTGGCTCTGGAACATGTACCTGCATTTTTCAAACTGAGCTGAAACATCTCTATTAAAGAATGCCCCTCTGCTAATGGCTTGGGCAGATGAGCCCTGTGGGCCTGCATCAACCCCACACGCCCTGCTTCTTGAAGCAAACAAGATTTGATTAGATCAAATTCAGAAAGCCTTCAGCATATCAGGTAAAAAGCTGAACTTGAGAAGACAGGAGAGGCTGGAAATCAGGCTACCAGTGCAGCAGCATTAATAGTTTCTGTTCCTGATTTTCCTCTAGTCCCCTTCCTCACAAAAATGAGGGGTAGTTTCCATCCTGGAGCAGCTGGTTTTACTGCCACAGAGCAGCGAGCCAGGGATGAAGAGTTGGCAGTGCTGTACAATCGTCCTCCTCGTGCCACACATGGCCGAGCTTTGGAGGACCAGGTTTGGGTTTCCAGTGCTGTTCTCTGTCTCCTCACTCAGAAAATGACAGGATTGGGAACTAGGGGGAGGGTGGGGAGGTTCTTGGGCTGCAAAAAAGGCCAATACTTCCAGAGAGAACAGAGTTGTGCTGTCAGATGGGAAATGCCCTGGTAAACAGTTACTCCTAATACCCTCTCCCCTGAAACAGGGTGATCAACAGCATTAAACACACCTCACTGAAAATCTTACTAAGCCTTCAGCTTGAAATAAAGCTGATAAACCTGCAGCAGAAAAGCCATCAATCTGTTGTACCATGTCACTTCTCCTGATTTGAGTGCAGGTGGTGAGTCATTGTCACACAGATGGAGGGTAATGTTTTACTGTTCACAAGGCACTGTTTTCACCGCTGCATTGGATGCCAAAGGGCTGTACAGTAACAGAGGAGTTATTTCATGCTGATGAGAGGAAGCTCTGTCAGCCGCAAGATGGGGAAATGCTTTCCTTGGGGTGATGTTTTAGAGCAACCCGTTAAAAGTGTTTTAGGAATAGCAGCCTGCTGTAAACCCTGCCAGTTTCTCTTTTGCCATTAATGACCGTGTGTGATGGTTTTTTTGTTCTGCTGGACTAGAGATGAAGAAATCCAAGGAAACCCAGTACCTGCTGCGTTCGTATGCAAACACATACACAAAGAAATTAGACTCCTGCTCTGCAGCCTGATCCCATTTCACTAAACGGTAAAGTCAACACACACACACACCCCCCTTGGGCTCCCTGCAAGCTGCAGCCTGATGGCAAAAGCAAACTGGTAAAGGACTGGTACCTACAGGCACTCTGCCCGTTTTTGAGGGTTGTGCACCATGCCGAGCTAAGAGCGGGTCAGAACTGAGCGGGGCTCACGTGACACAAGACTGATCACCAACATATGCAAGACGGCCCTGAACTGTGAATGAGGTGGGGGAGTGGGAGCCTCCCCCTTCCCCCTGTACAAGCACAGGGCTGCAGTCATGATCCTGCTCACTTTCCCCACCAGCCCAACAAGCAACTGCTTCACGATGAGGCAGCTCCTGGAAGTTACGGCGCTCCAAAGAGCCTGTTCGCTCCAGGCAGATGTGAAGGACTCAACCCCAGGGCAAATGCTCCCCTCCAACACCATCCCACCTTCTCCTTCTCCTGTCCTTGTTTAAAAGCCACCAGCCGCTGTCCTTGAGAAGGCACTACCTTTACAAGCCACACTCCAATGCACACAGGGGATGAGCACCCATGTAGCCACGTGCTGAAGCCAGAGCATAGCACCCCGGTGCGGCCAGGCAGAGAGCCCTCCAGCTGGGGTCTTTCCAGGGTCACCCTTTTATAGCAAATAACTCTTAAAGGTCCTTAAATTCTGAGTTGCCCCAGCATCTATGTCAGACTGGCACCTTGTCTTTAATTGCACAAGAGATGCATAACTGAAATCAGGAGACCAGGAAACTACCACCCACAGAATCACAAAATCATCTGGCTGGAAGAGACCTTTACGATCATCAAGTGACATATTTCCTTCAGGCACTCAAATATAATCCAGGACGAAGTGGGGAAACCCATCGAGCTTGTAAAACCCATGTGTGGCAGGTGTGCACTTTGTGTGGGCAAAGAGCCAAGCTTCAGTGTGCCTGGTGAGCAAGAACACAGCTCAGCTTATGCCAAGTGCTGGAGAGAATTGACCCAGCCTTGGCTTCAGAGGAAGTCAGTAGAACAAGCCCAGCACAGGCACCGTCAGGATGCAACCCCCTGCCACCTCATACACTGACAAATCAGTATTTCTGTCACTTCCAAGGCTCAGTCTTAAAAAACCCCAGAGCTTCTGTGGGAGAAAATGAAATTTTTTTCTTTTCAATTTTGAAGAAAATTAGTTCATTTAGTTCATTTCAATAATTCATTATATGCTTCCACACCCCACCTCACCCCCACCCCCGATATTACTGCATACCTGATCACTGGAAAGCAGAATTCATCTTCCACTGGGATGTACAACCTATCTCAGCACAGGAGATCCAAAATCTACCCTGCAAGTGTATGTGTGAGCACACAGAGCCCCTAGGCCTGCCACATTTCCAGATTTTTCCAATAGTGGGAAAAAATTATTTTACAAAACCCAGGATTTTCAAGAATAAGAAAACTTCCTGCAGTCTAGGAGTGAAAAGTCACCTGACTCTCTGCCTGATGAAGCTGCAGCTGAGTCATCCTCCATTCTCTGGCAAAGGCACAGAATTACTTATCAGGATTCTTAAAAAAGAAAAAGAAAAATTTTATTATAACTTTTGAGCATAGGCTCAAAAATCAATTTAGCTTCTTGCATTCTAACATTTGTATTAAAATAATTTGTAAAAGTGATAAAATATTTTTTAAAACCCCTAAAATACATTTTAAAAGCAATACAGGACAAAAACCCACCACAGAAGAGTCACCGTTTTTTCTCCACCATGTATGTTTTCATATATTTGCATAGAGTGCAGAAGCAAGCACATCAGGAAAAGAAGAGAGACTCTGGACTCCGCTTATATAAATACCAACAGTCAGAAAAACCATTTCAGCGTGGAATTTTCAGCCTTTTGGTGACTGGCATTTTGTCTAAGAAGTAAAAATCCGCTTGTTGTCTCATATGTTCCTTCTGGAAAATGATTTTTTATGCCTATATTGGACGACAAGCAAAGCCTACCTCACACTACAGCAAATTATGCAGGGAACCTGCTGGACTAGGTACTTTAAAACCACGTCAGCAAAAATTAATGATAAAGGAAAAGCCTCTTTCCCCAGATAGACCTACTAACCGCCTAAACAAGTTAATCTTCATTCTTTCATAAGCTTAGACACATCTATCTGTACATCAGCAACTTCCTTTAGGCATCCAGGAAAAAAACCCTGCCAGCAATGTAGGAGAAACACTGTACTCCGTGCTCTCCCTCCGCACGACTGGGTGATGATGGCTGCTCACACAAATACAGAATTCAGCAGGCGCCCGAAGGAGCCATCGCAGAACAGAGGTACAGAGGGCCTTCTTCAGCTTTAAAGCTCCATCTGGCAGCGTTTCTGCTGGGGAAGACGAGCACAGAGCACAGACCTGCCGGAAGACGAGCACAGAGCCAGCAGGCAGCCCCTGCACCTGCAAACCCTGCTTGCAGAGAAACCGCACTGCTTCCTTTCCCAGCAGAAACCCTGCCCGGCAGGACGGCAGCACGAGAGCAACCGGCCAATCAATTTTTTGAAGAATTATGTTGCTTACCTGCAATGCAACATCATTTAGCCCAGTCTCAAAGATTTTAATAGCATCCTTTCTTGGGCGGTACGGCTGCAAAAGCAGTGATGTCATAGAGAGGAAGCAGTAACAATCATGTGACTGCATCTTCTGTCTATAGGATATCTGATAGGAGACGAGGCCAGAGAGAGACGGACCAGTCTAATCCCACAGGATTAAACTGCAAGCCTCTTTAACCTGCCCTACCTATTCGGTCACCATTAGCACGTGTGCTGCTTTTTTCCCCTCCCCCTAACCTGAGGCAATTCCTTTAAAAGGGTTTGTGGATTTTTTTTTTTTAAATCACAGTAACGATCATATTTTTCATGAAGGAAGTATGCTGCTTGCACACCGAGATGTCACCTGATGACTTTGCAGCAATGCCCAGGTGTTGTATTTTCTTTCATCTTTATGTAATCACGGCAGCTTGGAAATGAGACAAACCACAATTCCACCACCCCTTGCATTTTTCCTTCTCCCAGTGCTTCATCCAGCTTATCCAGACTGACTGCCCCCCATCTTCTATCATCTTTAAACTCTGGAAGCTTACCTCAAGGGTTTCGTCCCTGCCACCTTCAATTCTTCATTCTCCCCTCCATCCATCCATCCATCACCACTTGCAGCCAATCAAGTATTTAAAACCCGGTACATCCTAAAATGTTTTATTAAAACAAACAACAAAAAAACCCCACACCAAAACAATTACCCTGGCTTTCATATCTTGATTAACTGAGTATCACAACTCAGAACCATATTTTTGGGAGGGTTCAGGGGGTGCGTGTGGGGGGGTGGTGTTGATTTTGGTTTGGGTTTTAGTTTGCCTTTTAAAATAATTTTATTAGACTGTACAATGTATTTAAGATCTACAACAAAATAATAATTTCAAAAGTTCTGATGGTAGAAATTTTGTACAAGCCACCAGCATCACGTGGTGCAAGGCAGAGGCTGTACTGTTCTTTGTGAAGGTCACGCACACCTTTGTGCGTGTGCAACGTGTTTTATTACAGGACGTTCGCCTTACTGCTCATTTCCCCATATCTGAATATTGTGCAGAGTGGTTTTAACCCTTAAGGGTATGCAGGGATGTGCTCTGTATTACCAGCAGATACAATAGCTAGAGAGGTAGAGAGAGATCTTGCACAAACACCCATGACAATGTCCATGGGTGACTGAAGGCGCACTCGTGACTCCCACTCACTTCAAAGGCTGAGGAATGGAGTTCTGGAAGACCTTTTTGTCACAGTGTTTTGAAGCAGATATGTATGGATGCACTAAACAGGCAGTACGGCTCAGCAAAGCACACCAGTTGATCCAGGGTAGACACCACCTTTTTTCAGAATAGCTACACAACTTCTCCAAACCTTGCCTATAAAGTAACGAAAGTTCCTGTACTCCTTATTTCTGACATGGAACTCCTCACACGGAAGCCACACGTTGGGAGTTTATTGTGGCATCTGAACACTGACCTGGCTTCAAGTGAAGATCCTGCACCTTTCTGGAAAGAGGAGCCTTTCGAGAACAGATTTGATTATGCCCTTCATACACAGCGCTGCAGATCACTGTTCTCTACCACTCACAGATCAGTAACAGCACCAGGCCCATTTAACTATGTCAGAGAAGTGTGGAGAAGCGATGTTAACTCCTAACTTCCTGCTGGTGTCTGTTCTTTACACCCATTAAAACCAGTATGGATAGGCCAACTGAATTCTGTGGAGGAAGTTGAGCATGAACACTGAGCACTTAATTTACTGTCTTGAGAACTTATCTACAGTTTTCCTTAGTCAGTTTATTGGAGGGAAACAGGGAAAACAGCAAGCAGCATTTAGTGGGTCAGACATAAACATCTATGCTGGGAGCTTCTGTGCCATGAGACACATGCTGTAACACAAACACCATGCCCTGTGCACAGAACAGTGATTCTGTGCGCTAACCAAACAAGCACAAGGGTCTCAATCCTCTATTCTTTCCGTGGACAGACTTTCCTAAATTTTCCCTTGTCTATTACCACAGGTAACTCACCGAGTC
>NW_010422499.1:10177-13866 GCF_000710305.1 Buceros rhinoceros silvestris
CTGAACATGTATTTTTACTTGGATGATCTAACTGCAAACAGACTAAAGGGACAGAACACCTAACTCCTCTGTAACCTGGACATGCATATGGAAGTTTAAGAGATTATTAGAAATCATAAGCCAGAGACAGGTGCTAAGAAGCTTTTAGCTCCAAGGATACTGAGATTTTTCCAAAGTGTAAGCAAATCACTTAACTGACATTTACAGGTTCCAAAGACAAATCAACTTCATTCTTTGGTATTTTCTTCCAATGATACTGGAGTGGTCTTCCAATGTCAACTGAGTGGTCTCAGGAAAAAGAAAACACTTTTCACATGATGTTTAGGAAAAGACTGTTCTTTGCTTTTGCTATGTCTGAAGTTTCTCAAGTCTCTCTGTAAATACATTTTTCCTCCTCTCAAAGATGTGTGACACTATAGCTGAAAAGGAGACCGGAGTCACAACAGCTGTAAAAGCACTTCCCTAAAAATTCAGAATTCCTTTTTACATCCACTGAAAACAAATACATAGTTGTTCTAACTCCTAAAAAAAGAGACTTGCACTTACCTTGCAAAGTGCTTTTAAGAACTGCAGGAAGAAATACATGTAAGACTTCATTCTTATAACAGAAAACCCGCACTGACATACCCATTACAGCTTTTGTTGTCGATCCTGATGGCAGCGAGACAGAGGCGGTTGGTATTCCAGATGACTATTTCTAGCAGACCGTTTAAAAATAACCTAAACACTGTCATACCCCTAATGCCTTGCAAATACTGGACAGAGTCAGGAGTCATATGTCAGTACTATGATTCTGCTCGCACTCCTGCAGCTTAGGGTTGCGGAGACACACCGAGAAAAGGCCTGTCTGCAGTTACGCAGGTTTAATGTTTCCTTTGTGAAAGCAGCAGCAAAGTTCAGCCTCAAGAGTGTTAACTCGCACTGGAGTGGCTTCCACCTGGAATTAGTCATAAGTAACATCTTACACAACAAATAATGTCAACTCACTTCCAATAGAAATCTACAAAGTACAAACTCCTGCTAGAAAAAAAGGCAGTTAAACGCGTTGTAAGTGGAGCTGCCCAGGAATTCCGGGAATATTCAACTATGAGCATCCGATACAGCTGTCAGCTTATCGTGAGTGATAAGCACGTGGGAGCACGTACCTGCCATTCCTTACACTCCACATCCCTTTCAGGTCTTCAGTGTAACCTCTCTAGGCACAGATTTCCTCTATTACTTTCATCTGAGAATTCATTACATTCACCTGAATGACAGCATTACTCAAAACACAAAACCTCTTTATGAAAGCAATGTGGCAAATACAAACCACTCAAAAATATCTTATGCTTTGACATATAACAAAACTCTGATTCTCTTTATGGCAAATTATTTTATTTCGTAGAAGAAATAATTTCAGATAATACAAAAATGACACAATCATACAGAACTGTGACAAAAACAAGAGAGATGAATACTGAATATGATAACTCATTACCACATCAAGACAGAACTTACCACAGCAGTCAGAATCACAGACCCACAAGATGTGCTGGCAACACCTCCCTGTGGTCACCGTTCAAAACTACCAAATGAACCCCCTGACATAGAGGCCACCACGCATTACCCCTTTGTTATACAGTCACAGACAATTTCGGCTGGAAGGGAAGGCCCTGCCCCAACCCCTGCTCAACGCAGGGGTTGATCCTATGTTGACCCTTAGAGGACCACGATGATCGCAGCCACGTCAATCAGGTCCATAACCTCTCCCTCCATGGACAGAGAGTTCCACCAGTCTGGGCCACCTCTTCCAGTATCCAACCGCCCTCACGCGAACACAGTGTTGTCTGTTCGTAGCGTAAACCAAGTACTTTTGGTGCCACTGCGTGGTAACTTTTGATACGCACTACTATGTAAGGGCCTTCACTGAAAATGAGACGTGAAATTCTGACTAACTTGTCTTTTCACATAAGGAGCACCGAAAGGCTTGCTGTCCCTAGAGTTTTACCCAAACACTAAAAATGTTTAAGTTATTTGATTTTTTTTTTTTAACTGCATAGTTTCTGAGTATGTCTAGTTGCACCCAAGGAGCCCAATATACACCCCTGAAGCTTACTGGCAAAAAGAAGCTTCTGGATGCTTAGCATGATAAATGCCAAATATACTTTAATTTCACATATATTGCTATACAATCGAATCACTTGATGCCTGTAATGATTATAGACCATACTAGGAAACAGGGAATACTACCTTAAAATTAAATGTCTGCATTAATCATCCTCACTGTTTAATGATTTAGGTTTACAATCTTTTTTCCCCCATCACTTTTTGCCTCAGCTTGGACAAGTAAAAGCAATTCAGTTTCACCTTCAGGCTTTCCTGATATTTGACAAGGTGACAAAACTCACAAAACACCACTTACTTACAAAGTATTTGAAAATACTCTGATTGGTTCTGTAAGTCAGTTTAGGTTCTGGCTGTTGTTGTTTTCATTGTGTGAAATATAAAAATCTGGAACCAATTTGACTTTTACTTCCATTAAGAAACAGCATGATCTTCCTTCTAAGAGATTCCAGCAAATTGCATAGTCAGTCTTGTGTTGGGCACCTCTCTTTGTAGGTAATGTATAATTAGAAAAATATGAGAAACTATTATAGTAGCTTAGTAAAGAAGTATTTTTACATACTTGCAGGATGCAAGGACACAAAACTGGCGTTCTCGGGAATTTAGGGTGACAGTCTTTCATTACAACAAACGGTCTCAAGTAAAACAACATCTTACTTGATTCTAGCTGATCCAACTAGCAATGAAGTGAGCCGTACCTTCCACAATTATACACCTTCCTCCTGGAAAGCGTCACTGTTGAACAGAACTTGCATGCAGTAACCTCAAAGCACATCCTTCAGGATGAAGATGTGCTTAAGCACCCTTACTTAATGGAGCTGCTTTCCGAGGTCAGCACCTACGTACTTCCCTGAATCAGATCAGAGCTGTTCAAACTGTAGAAATCACTGCAATGTTCCTTTAGCGGTCCTTCCACACGGCTCACTCACACTGTTCTTTTAACGCCTTTCTCATTAAACAGCAAAATGAAGACCTGTCACCCTTTTCCTTCCTCCGTTTAAACTCAGAGACTAGTTGAGAATACAAAGGTACTTTAGACACAACTGAAATGAAAAGAATCTATTAGTGCACAGTAAGAACATGCAAATGAATTCTGCAACGTTTAACGTCACTTCTAATCAGTGTTAAACACATTGCAGGTGATAATATTTTGCTATAACAGACAGTGCTAAAGGATACAATGCACATAATAAGCTACAGATAATAAAGCTGAAAAAAGTGACAATTTTAGAACATAGTATTTTCATTTCAGGTATCAGAAACAAAACCAGCTCAATGGTTCCATTCTACTGTATGACAAATACTGAAGAACAAAATTTCAGTCTTAAAATACATCTTAAAGTAGGTATTTTCCTTCAAGGAAAAAAGGCACTATAAATAAATTACACTACAGTGAATTTGCCTGAACTCACTTTGTTTCTGTCTTCCAGCCTTTAAGTCAAATAAAACAGCATAAAAACTGTACACGCTCTTAACAGGATAGTTGATCTTTTATAAAATAAGTTGTCTTCAGAGATGTCAGTTTCACAACAAGGAAAAACCAAGCCTTGTTGCAGTCGCTATTATAAAATATATATGTATATATA
>NW_010422500.1:0-9325 GCF_000710305.1 Buceros rhinoceros silvestris
AAAATTTTCCTCCTGTGTATTTCAAATATGCTGAATTTTATCTTTTGGAAATTCTGCAACACACTAAGATAGAAATTTCTCTCTTTCAGAAATACTACTGAATTAAAAGTGCAAAATTCAGTCCTTCCTGAAACACAATTTCATTGTACATTATCCCTAAGTCAGTATTCAATTTTGCCAGCACTGTATAGATTCCCTAATGAAACTATGTTTCAAGGCAGAGAAATTACATATCATACTGATAAGTTTTGATTCGATTTTAGTGGCGTTTCCACTGAAGAAAGTAGACAGGGAAAGCTCTGTATGTTAATAGCTCCACCTCTGTCCTGACAGGAAGATGACCTGGGCTTCATTTCTTTTCTGGGTTAATTCTTCACACAAAATTATTACTTACTACCATTAGAAGTGCAGCCTGAGCCTCCCCCTTTCCAATCAGGAGCTTAGAAGGGATGTTGCCAGCAGCAGCACCTACTTGATTTTTCACAAATATGAACTGTTTGACAGGAAATTGTCAGTTCAACTAAATTTAAGTGTCTGCTTTCCACAGTTTCCCATTCAAAAAATGTCTGGGAAACAAAAATATTTTGATTCAAACATGTCACTGGAGCATTTCGCAGCAGTTAGACATAAATTACTTCAGTCTTCAGTAGGTGCTAAATGCTTTAAGAAAAGACTGTGATGCTGTTTGGAACATGCAGATTGGCTAGGAGTCCATAAACTATATAGACAAATAGAGGCATGAGACACTTAAAATGAGAATACTCTGAGATATCATGACATCAATTCCAAATACAAATAAGTAAAGATTAATACCAGAATATGAAAGTTTGGTTTTTCACCAGAAGTTCAGACATTTCCAAGGAGAGAAAAACCCAATTTTTAAACAGTTCAAATCACCAAGGTTTACAATGTTTAGAATTAATCTGGCAGATCTCCATGCAACAAGTTCCACTAGACTTACCACCAAGTGTTCTAAGGATCTCTGGAGATGTCTCCAAAAGACTTTGAAATAAGATGCTCATTCAAACCTCAGATTTTTTTTGTTGTGGTTCATTTGAAGCTCATAAAGAGCATAACTTCTGCTACAACCAATTTTATTGAACCACTTCCAAAGTTTTTAAAGAAGTTTAAGATTTAGTGAAAAAATTTTCCAAGAGTAGATTCTTTGTATAAAAATAGATGTGGGTACAATTTCTATTAAAACATTAATAATTTCTGTCCATTTCAAGATATTATGAAATACCAGACCATAAATAGTGAGGTACATTTAGCAATTAAGAAAGATTTAAAGCTGGGGGGAGGGGGTGTGTGTGGAAGGGGAAATAAGAAGAAAGGTTTGTACAGCTAGAACCTCCCATTTACACTGGAAAAGTTACCATATATTTGCTGGCTGCTAAGTATCATTGTCAAAAATGTCAGAGAGGTCTGCATTGAAGGGCTGCCACCCTAATGAAAATAACGTGATTGAAAACCTTGTCATTCTACTTAAAAGATAAAGGAAGACTAAAATTTTTGCAATCAGTAAATAAAATTTATACAGAAAAGGGGACAAAGGCTTTTGTTGCAAGTATACAGAACCCCTTGAAAATCCCAGAACTGATAAGGTCAACAACTAATTCAAACATTTCCATTACCTGTAGAAAACTCCGTATTTTGCCAGAGTTCATTTTATGAAAGCCAAGGACCATCACAGAACAATCTAGAATCTATATACACATACCATCAGGCTTAATGAAGGTCATCAATTCCTCTCAAAACAGTAGCAATAAACTTGCATTACAAGTGGAAAGTCTTGGTTTCAAACTGCTAAATATTCTGTTTTACTACAAGTGAGCAAGTGTCTCTTCCTATCTGAAATCAGTTTTAATATTAGATATATGTGACTGACTCATTTCCACTCTACCTTTCTTTTTACGATATCTGTATGACTAAGATGGGAAAAAACAGTGGAGAATCTCTGAAGTGCTACTTGAAATCAATTTATACAGTGAACAAAAATGTCACCCACATAAATATATATATGAGAGGACTTCACATGATATGTTCAGCATTGAATGGTGCTTGTTATTCTTATTAATGTTTCATAAACATTTGTACAAAACCCAATATGCTTTACTTTGGTTCTTAGTATTAAGTAGAATTATAGCAGCATCTGCTTCCAACAGTTGAGTGCACAAGCTATTCATGCCCTGTTGTAAATTCCATCATGCATTAAGATGCCATTAAATGTACCTTCTGTGGTTGTCTCCTCATTTACATACCTTGTAAATCATCGGGTTAAAATCATGTGAGCAGTGGAGTAATCTCCTGCACTCTTCCCTTATGCTGCAGAATCCAGTGCTATCCGCACCTTCCTCGGTCAGGAGCATCAGCGTCAAGTCATGAAGTCAATGAGGTCAATGATGAGAATCTTAACGACTAAAGGCAATTGGATTTGTATTTTTAACAAGTCCATTTATTTAAAGAAACAAAATTTGGAAGCCTAGATGTATAGGCAAGCCAGAAGACACAAGCATGATCTTTTCCTCAAGGACCCTCACTTGGGAGTATTACTTCAGGAGTCTTAAACTAAAAAAAAAACCCATAAACCAACCAAACAAATGAAAAAAAACCCCAACCCCAAAAACCTTCGAGAAATGAAAATGAGTTAAAAGAAAAAAACATCTTTCTCTTTCTGGGATTTCCCTCCTGCACTCAGACTTTTTAGTGTGCCTTCCATACTGCCGCTGTGTCTGAAAAAAGAAGCGATAGACAATATCTCAGCTTTTGCAGAACTAGAACATACCTGGAGGTATCCCTCTTTTTTTTTTTCTTGATTTCAGCAACATGCCCTTAATGTTTCATTCCCCCTAACTACCCGTTTAGTTCCTTCAATCCTGCTTTTAAGGAGATAGGTGGAAAAGGTTTCCTTTCATGAAAATGCCCAGCAAGTTTCCTGCATTGGCTGGCACGATAGTTTTGTCAGTGTTGCAGCTGTAACTCCACTGTCTGCAGACTATGTCTCTCGCCATTCTGGTAATTCAGCTTGGAAACAGGCACCTGCACCTGGGAACCAGAGTTGGCAAAGCAATGTGCTGCTGGCAGAAAATCCTGTTTGTTCGATTGCTTTCCCTCCAACACCCAAAAATTTCAGGCCCCGTATATTAGATCAGCTTTCTTCAAACTTAACCGTTACTTCCATGCATTTCTTATGAGCTTTGCCCTTTCTATGAAGACAGATAAAAATGTGTAGCCTATAGAAACATTAGCCAATATCTTCACTGGGTTGCAGTGTCCTTGAAAGGGAACAAGCCTGGTGAACTGCAAGGCCTGAAGTCAGCAACAAAGGAGGGCTGAAGAGAAAGGAGGGAGGAAGGGAGAATTGTAAGCAAAACTGAGTGCACATATGCAGCCAAGGTGAACCGCAAGACTGCCAGAGGTAACTCGTTTATTTTATTTTGAATCTGTCGACTTCCCTGGAAAAATATTTTTTAAACCTTAGAAATTGAAATAACCCTTTTTATTTTAGAGTCAGACTTTCACCTAGCACATGCAACTCCCTTACTATGAGAAATGCAGCCCATGGGAGTTCTTAGCATCCTTTCCAAAAGCAGCTGCTTCCTAAAATGAGCAGATCACAGGGTTCTTTTCCCTCGAAAGGAGAAGAAAAAAAGGGAGGAGGAAAGCTAATAAATAATACAAAGTTTCTTACCTTTAGTGACAAACGTTATGAAAAACGCCACAGCCCTTTATAACTTACACTTTCTCCTTGACTGTCAAGTGTGTTCATAGTGTATCTATCATTGCAACCCTCAGTCCTTGAACTCCTCCTGGAAGGAATAAAGAGAAGCATCTAACGTGTTTTACTACCAAATACCAAGACTCTTCCCTTTGTTTAGCCTTTCACAAAACAGTAGGGGAGAGGACTGGAAAAAAGTTCTGAAGATTAGAGGAAATAGATGCTGAATTGTGGGTGCTAGGTCTGCTATAAACTTGTGGTACAGAGAAGAGCCCTCACAGGTGAAATGGGGACAGTGTGCAAACTGACCCCACCCAAAGAGAGCTTCTGGAGGGGACCCATTTCAACAGAGATTTTCAAACAGGGGAAGGTCAGGTTTGAATCCAGTTAGACAATGGAAAACTCACTTTTACAGATATCTCCTGGCTTATCAGTCATTTAAAGACAGTTATAACTATTCAGCATTGTTAGTAAAAATTCTGACTTGAAAGATAGATGCAGACTTTCTTAGCTTTACACGAGAATGGTGTGAGTAGAGGTAGCAGTGACAAGCTAACCACTTTCAGTGCCAGAATAGTTGCAGCCATAGCAGCTTGTGTTCCCTCTGAGCTGCCGCATAGTTCCAGGTGGGCAAGCCAGATGGAGAAGCTTGTTCTGCCACGGGTCATGTTGGGTCACTGTCTCCACAAGGGTAAGCCCTGTATTGGCTAGTTGGCTGCCCCTGTGCTGCTGCTAACCCTCATCCCTCGATTACTTGTTGTCTAGAAGCATAGGCTTTCTTTGTTATGCATTCTTACTTGGGAAAAGCTGTAGTCATTATAAATGCTTAAACCTTTTTGCATTTTCTTATGCTATTTTTACCAACCTCTCTAAACTGTTTACAGATCAGCCGGCAGTGCCAAACCTTTCCTGCTGCTTTTTCGATGATTGCTGCTTCTGCTACTGCACCTTTTTATTTTCTCATTTAGGAAAACAATGAGGCTGCCTGTTGACCTCCTTGCTTTTTAACTCTGGAACCAGTGTTTGCAGTGGGAGAAATCTTTTGTGATGCTGACTTACTTAAAGTGGAGCACTGAGGGCACTGGAAAATTAGAGCATGTTTGCTGTTTAGAAACTGTGCTGTCACTTCAGCCCCTCCTGTCATTACAGCATCTCAATGTACTTAGTGTTATAATCTCTTACTGGAGTCTCACAGCTTAGAACATTTAAAAATAGATTTGCATCCTAATCCAAATTCAGAGTGCTAGTCTACCTCCACTGAGAAAGTCCTCAGTTTTATTGTCCTGTGAAACAATTCCCCCTTTCTAATGCTATAAACACCTCTATTAATTCATAAGTAGATTAACAATCTTGGTATCTCTCAGACAGGATATTTTTAGTCCTAACTGCAAAAGACAGATCCTGCAATTACACCTGTGCAGAGTTCAGTCCAATTCAAAGGCTACAAAGACAGAGCAATCTGTCCATGTGGCTTTGTTTCCAGCAAACTGATCCCAGAAATTACCACATAACATTTCTGACTCTCTAAGAAAACCACCAATGTGTATAAATAATTAAAAAGTCTGTGCAAGAAAAGTGCTCAAGTCATCTCTTTTTTTCTCCCTATATTTCACCTAGCACAGTCTAACCATGGTCCATGACTCATTACTGTGCACTACCACTGCGAAAATAAGTTATGATTCATTTAAGTGTTTGGAAAAACATAACTGAATGCAAAAACATAGCATAATGCTTAAGATCTAAAATCTATTATGTCTTATTACCATAAATGCAAATAGATAGACACGTATATGTATCTACATATATACATCTATATATCTCTTGGTCTTCCTAACTTCAGAGATTCTTTTTGTGACTGACTACATGGGTAATTAACGATATAATTTTTCCTCCTGGTTTTTCCTCCAAGAACACTACTACAACTTCTGTGACAGGCATACTATAGCCAGTAAAAGAAAAGAAAAATTTGCCATGATGTTATTTTTCCTAGACAACTAAGCTGAAGAGATTTACTCAAAGCAGGACTGATAAAACTAGTATAAATTTTAAACCAAAACAAAACCTTTTAAATATCTCAAAATTTAATTTCACTCATATTTTCCCTTGGAGGATTTTGAATAAACACAACATTTCCATTGCTTTTGTATTTTTCTTTCCCAGGCCCTTTCAGTTTGATATTCAAATAGGAGAGGGAAAAAACTCCTAGAAACAAGAGAGATTTTGTGTACTTGTAAAGTTCTACTCTTGAGGGAAATGGAATTTTTTCATGAGCATTTCCACCTCTTCAAAAGGAAATTGTTTCATCAAGGAAAAAAAAAAGGCAGACAAGTGTTATAAAACATGCTTTAAGCATATCTCAGTCATATTTATGACTCTGAAATATATGCTATCTCAGTACTTCCTGCTCTGTTACATTATTCAGCTGCCAACTGTCTTGCATTTCATATCCTTCACAGGCATTTAACACAAAGTGCACTTCATTCTGGCAATGAATTTTGCATTTTTCCTTCAGATTACTGTATCATCTCTATTTCTTCCCTATTCATCTACATACTTGACTAACGCCATTTAACATTAAAGATCAGAGCTCTACATATCTACTACTTCACTTTGCCCATCACTGGATTCATTGAACATTCTGGTTTTGCTATGTATTTCCCACGAAAAGTTCTTACTAGGCATTATGTAAAATCAGTAGATATTCCAAATAATGCTTATCTTCAGTTGTTTAAACTTTTTTATTTTTTAAATTTGGGTTCCTTTCTTCCCCTTTATTGTTTTCAAGTCTCTTCCTATTACTACCAGCCTTCTTCTTTATGGCACTCACTGTTCACTGACATGTGAACCCTAGGAGGTGCTGTCCACTTCTACAGGTAGCCAAAGCTCAGTTGGTCAATTCAAGAAACTTATCTTGGTCTGTCTTATCATCCTAGAATGGCTTCCTGTCCCTCTGCCCTTTCTTTTTAAGCCACTGAAATCAGAAATAATCCTTGTTACAAAATATGCAGAACTATTCCCTCCATAAATCATATGTTAAACTCGCAGGAGCTGTCTTGTGTTTGACTAGACAAATACTTCTTTCTGTGTCAGACTTACTTTGTTTACAGCATAAACACAGAGGGTCAAATCTGTCATTTTACTGTGGAAAGCCATTTTGCATGGCGCAGAAACACACAAACACTTACGGTATAAAATAAATGTTGTAGTCATATACTGCTTCACTCTGAAAGCAAAAACATCTGCCAAAAGATTACATTACTTAGTGTACTGTTGTGATCTGAAATAAAAGTGTCCATGTTGTATCTTAGAAGCATGATAGCATTCACTTCAGAAGTAACTAAGGTTGAATAATAGTAATAATAATTAATAATAATAATACGCAAAGTGCTGGCTGCCGTTTGAAACTCTCCTGAAACTACTCAAACTGCTTGTTTGAATAAACTAACGAACAACTCCCTTCTTCCCTCAGCCAAAAATTTAAAAAAACCCCAAACACAGTGGGGCTTGTGCCTGCGTTTCTAACCAACATTATTATGACATAGCCATTTGAATTTTACCAAGTCCAGGGCCCTTTTCAAAAAATCTGAATGCTCTTTAAAAGAAATACCACTTCCTACAGTAGGCTTTTGCAGAATTCTTCCCCTACTGGAACCTGGGCTGAACTTTAATACAGATTCTTACTGTAGACTGGATACAAGTAATGTGTTTTATGATTCCTCTAGAAATTCAAAGTGGATAAGACCTTGTTTCAAGTTAAATTTTCATTGATTTCAAACACGATTCTTGAACCTGATGGCTGTATGAGTTATCTTTCCATACTGGCTCCAAAATCTTCTAGGAACATTGTGTTGTTAAACTTTATATTATTGCCCTTTTAGTTAGAAGTAGTGAAAGCAAACCTTTAATAGCGCAGGAAAGATAACTTGGACACAATAAATGGACCAAGAAAAAGTTCATATTTCTCCTGATTAAAGTACAAATCTTGGATTGGCAGCTACTGAGATAGGGAACAACTACAACATAGTCTCAAATCTACCCGGAAAATGCCTTTCACTAGATATAGTCCTAAGTCTTGTAAACAGAAAAAAACAGAGGATAGATGAAAAACAGCTACAAAACCTACTGGGAATGAATTTGTCTGTTGAATTTTAAAGAAACATGTGTTTCTATTTTCCAAATTATATATCTAACACAGAGCTGGATTCCACCTCCGGACAGCAAATGTTTTTTTTTTTTTAATTTGAGAGGCAGCATGTGTGAGAGAAAATGACGCTTTCCTGAAGCACCAAGATTCTGGAGCTCTAAATCTAGATCACCTCTATTATTTTCAGTCCTGACTGGCCAGATAGCCCTGGTCTTAAGAGAAAGCTGGTAGAATACTAGTAGCTTGGCCAAGCTGATCATGGCTTCATACACTAAAACCAATAAAGCTGCAATAAATTAGAAAACTCTGCCTTAAGTCAAATGTTTTCAAAAAGCCTATAGACAATAGCGTAGGTGTGACAAGTTCCTCCTTTTTACCTGATGTTTTCTCAATGTACATTGACAGACAACTATTGACCAGAGAACTGAGGTGTGCAATAGCAAAAGGTACAGCAGTGACAGCTTGATCCATTTAGCCAAAGTATTCCTGTAAACACCCATGATGCCCATAAGACTATGGGGCCACATAGCTTCAACAAAGAGGCTTAAAAGTGAACTTGAAAGTCTTGGGGTTTTTTTCATAGACTTTTAAAAATTTTTTTCTTTTTTTCTGGTTTTTCTTAGTAACAAACCAGAAATAGTCCAGGGATAAGGGAACAAAATTTTGATGACTTAGGTTTTATGTTTGTTTCATTTATAGTCATTCAGAGTTTTCCCAGTTAAACTCTGGCTTTAATCACGCCATCCATCCCTGGCTTGCAGACACTCGTCATTTATCAAGATATTTCACTGGTGATGTATTCTGCAGGATATTATAGTCATCTACATATTCAAATGGAGCAACTTGCAGATATTAATGTTTTTAATTGTTAAGGGTCGAGGGACCGATATAACTCGATGTACCTTAACGGAATCCCTCCGTCCTGATAGGAAGGGATTTAATAGGGAAAGGAAGAAATTCACACCTCGGTCTATTCGGATAGCTGAAACAAACTTTAACGATCCGGGGGATGCAGGCAGACCTTTAGGCTTCTCGGCTTAAGTCGGCAGCTGGCAGTCTGGACGCAGCCTGCTCGGGCCTAGCAGGCCTGGTTTCGGCAGAGCAGGTCCGTGGGAGGAGGTGCTCTCTGGTCCGAGTGCGGAAGTCCGAGAGAGGGAGGTGCTCGCTGCGTGTTGCTTTATAACCTTAACACGTAATAGTGCACCTGACCTTCTTTTAACCAATTAAATGTGGGGTTAAAGTACTTGCAGGGAATAATTATATTGGACCAGAACTCAAAACAAGGAAGTCTAGCCCAAACCGGGACATTCCACCCCTAATTATTTCATGCAATGTACATCAACACGCATTTAGGGTCTCTCAGCCAGTGACAGGTTCTTCTGAGGTACACAGTACACACAGTACGACAGGTACACACCTGCAGCAGGGAGCATCCCGTTGCCCTTCTGCACCGGCCAAATAGG
>NW_010422501.1:0-8510 GCF_000710305.1 Buceros rhinoceros silvestris
CCCTTCTCAAACCGCGACAGGGGATTACTGTGCACCTTGGGCATTAGGGGGACATAACACCCTAAATCTTGGTCACAGGCCATGCAGCAGCATGACCATCTCCCACTTGCCTGCTAATGGAAAGACACAGGAGAAGATGAAGAATTAAAAAAAAAAAAAAGTTCATAAACAGTTAGCATTTTCAGTTTGTTTCAGCTTGCAAGTGAGAGCAGGATCAAGCAGGCCAGAACCAACATACAGAGAGATATTAAGGTTAATTTGGGTAAGTAGGGGCAGTGTCACTGAATTCTTTTACCTATTTCTGAGGGAGGAAGAGCCATAACCACGCTTTCAATGCTTTCACAGGTGTAAACGACTGAATGTATTCCTAGCCATCAAGAGATGTTTTGAGCCCCACCCTGGTTCCATCCTGCACTCACCAGATAGGCCTCACATAAGTTGCTCAATCCTACAGAGCTTCATTTTCTCTGTTCATGAAGTGGGGCAGCCTCACTGCACTTCAGGATGAATTCAGAAGAGTTTATGACTTCTAATGTTTTGGGTTTGAAGACAATGTAGTAAAAAGTTTGAATTTGCCCTCTTTAGTATAACATTTGGCAGCTAGTGTTTTATATTCACTGGATTAGTTTCTTTTAAAATTACTACTTTCAATAATGGAAATAACATGACTGATTCCATTCACTTTACCCTACATATGCACAACCCAAAGCTAAACTCACCAGGCATGCTCTTCATCTTCCACTCCGTGTCTTACATTAAGATTTCATAAGCTTGCAATGTTTATTTTCTTGCTTAAAAAGAAGTCTATTCATACATTTGATTTAATAAATAATGTATTTGATACATAAGTAACAGTGAATGCTCAACTTTTTAACCCATCTCACTGGTTTAAAGCCAACTCCTTCTGTCAAGTTAGCTCCTAGAAATAGATCTGAGGCAGGAATTTCTGTTTCAGCCTTAAGGCAAAATAAAACATCAGTTTTAATGTTTTTAGACAAGGAAAGTAAGATCAGCCTATAAAATTAAAAACAAAAAAACCCCTATGTAATAAATTGTTTTGGTACAACTTAACAATTCCAAAATGTTTTTTTGGTTTATCTCCAAAAAACTCAGAAAAGCAGAGGCAAGCATAATTTGCAAAAGTTTTAAGGCATTATCTAGCTTTTTGATGAGTAAAAATCTCTTTTTACTTTAACATGCTTTTTCACATTCATAATCACTCTGACCGAATGCACCCTGTAGCTACAGACATTGCACTGAAAAGAAACTAGATTTTTTGTTTTAACTAAATTACTGAGTAACTCAAGCTCAAGGCACGAGCAAATCATGTGCCATGTTTCAAACATTTGGAAATTAACATAGCTGTTAATTCCACTGACCCAGAACACTCACAGGCCAGCTCCTCACCCTGCCATTCAGAGTTCACATTACGCTTCCAGTTTATTTAGCTGAGGTGGCAGATGAACTCAGTCGCTACGGCTGTCATTGTGGTAACCGTACTAGTTAGTCATCCTGTGCCCATCGCTTTATCCCGCCCTAGATGGGAAAGCTCATGCATCTGCTTAGAAGTAGCTGCAAAAGGCAAAAAAAGAAAAGTGGAAAAACATAGTTGAACATACAAACTCTTGTATACATGTATTGGTTACTCATGTACACACACAACTATGAAAAAATCTGTTCAAAGATTTATTTTTATCAAAAGAGAGTTGTTTCCACACCCTGAGCCCATCCCTTCCCCAAGGCGGTTAAGTCAGTGGTTCACAGAGTTGAGGCAGTCAGATTGAACGGTGGAGCTGCTCTGCAGTGTCCAGGTTTGCGCTGCTCCCCCTCCTGAGCAGCACTGCTAAATCAGAAGTGTGTCAAGTGGGGGTCAGGTTCAGAAGCTGCTCAGTTCTGGTTCTTCCTGACACTCTGGACACCGAGTCCTGGAATCCAAATGAAGAGGATGTAAATCGAAGAATGCTAAAGTGATTCTCCCACTCCGATGAAGACCAGTGAGCTGAACAGCTCTGTTTGCTTTTTTCTGTCTGTGCATACTAGCTGACACAGCAGCAGAAGGAAAATGTTTCCCCATGGAGATAAGGAGATAATCTTCCAAGCAATTTCATCACTTGCTCAACTATCAATGATTATCATACCCTTTAGAGAGACGGGATTGAAATTTCGATCTGTGCAATTCACAGCATCTCCAGGGGCTCTTCACAGGCTATTCTTACCAGGCGAGGATGGCAAGGTGGCTTCTCTTCCAGCGAAGCTCGCAGATCCAGACTGCTGTCTGGGGGGTTGCTGGAAGAGATGGTATTTTCCCAGCCAGCCAGGCAATGCTGTGGAAAGAGATGGGAAGGCTGTACTGGAGTGCTTTACCCTTTTTAATCCATTGTGGCTTGTTAGTTCTAAGTAATAACTTCTGTACAGGGAGGTTTTAGCAGGTAATTAATTGATTTTTGAGGAGTTCTGTATGACTAACAGGAAAAAGAAGAAATCTCTAATGAAGCAAAACCACATAGCTCTCCCCTCTTCCACCTTTCACTGGCTAATTATTTCTAAACCAAGATCCTGCCTTGTGAAGTCTGGCATTCAACCTCTCTGAACCTATCTCAACTGACTCATCCAGTTGCCTAAATTCAAAACCACACTTCTTCCCACATCTTCCCTGGAAATCTCTAGGCCAGGGCTAAGTCTGATTAGTAATATGGCCTGCAGCATTGCCTAGTGGCTGGGATAAGGACTAACTCGACAAAACCAGCGTTAAACCCACCCTTGCCATTATTAATTTTGCCTGGCCCCTATACACTGCGAGTACTTCACAGCAGCTTATCTTTCAGTCTCCCTAACACCTCTGGAAAGAAACACAGGCACTCTTAGGTACAGTTCATTGCCTTGAAAGGTCAATGCCTGAAGTAGGTCAGCTGAATCATGTCCCAGAAGTATACAGCTCCATATGGCACTTTCTTTTTCTCAGCATAAAGCATTTGGAGATTTCGGTGATGCAGATCAGTTTTCAATGGAAATCTTTCCTTCTCGTACTGTAGAACAGCGCCCAGCCCGGGCTGTGCCATCAGTATCAACAAGAAGACAGCAACTTACCAAAGGTAAGGCCAGACTGTCTGCTGGTTCAAAGCTCCTCCTGCGATGAGCTTTGTATTTGCAGGCAGGCATAAGGGTAGATCTGGGAATGCTGACCCTGCAACCATAACAACGGAATTAACTGCTTGCACCTTCAACAAAGCAGAGGAAATCTTCATGCCTTCCTCACTCAGCATCCAAGAGTCTAATCCCAAAGCGAACCAAGCAAAACAGTTTTAGATTAGAGCATTAGAGACTTAACATGTACGTTCAGATTCTGGACCAGATTCAGATAAAACACGCATTTCTCTCTGACTCCAAAACTGCTTCTGTTTATGGAAAAGATCAGTAGGGAATTTTTAAGAGATATCTCTGCTCTGCTCTACAGAGCTCTTTGATGCTCTTTTCTTCCCCACATTCTTCCCTATTGTTTCCTTGAGTTCTGCATATTACAAAACAGTTACTCTTATCTACCTGACATCAGCTGGCTCTTCCAGTGTCTCTGGGGGTTGGTGAGCACGTGAGATCTTACACATGGTGCAGGCAGATTCTGAATCCACAGGGACAGTGAAGAGGCGCTGGTTTAATCGGTAACAGTAAACGTCTGCCAGAGAGTAACAAACCATCATGGTATTTCTAGCTTGTCAGAAGGTTCCTCAACCAGCCAAGAAAGCTGTGTTCTACCACAGTGCCCCACACACTTTCTAGAGTAAGAGCTGCTCTTCCTGAAACATCTTTTACATTTCCTGTCCCCAAATAAGTTCCTAAAAAGCAAAAGCAAAACTTCAACCTCCTCAACTTAAAAAGAGAACATCAGCCAATTACAAGAAACCCTGACAAAATAAGGTGACCCTGATTGACAGGATTCCTAGAAAATTCAGGTATCTTCAGAGTAGAAAGTTGAACCTGATTTAGAAGCTGCAGCTAAAAATAATACATTCTCCCTTGTCTTGCATGCTGCGAAGCTCTCTCAGAATGACAGGCAAAGCCTGGTCAGTTGTTTGTTCACAGAAGATGGATTAGAAAGAAATCTTACACTTACGGGAACTGGTTATCAAATCCGGTTCTTTTTCAGGAACTATATAATCCAAAGCCTTGGGCCTAAAGAAACATGCAAACAAATCAGTTAGTGATGGGGTCAGGTACGAACAGCCCCATTTTTCCCATCATACGTTGTTGATTGGGAGGTAAATAAAGTCCCACAAAGCCCCCCTTACAATTTCCCACTCCAATCAGACATACTCATTACTCTAAATGCATACGTTACTGCTTCAGCCCTTGCCTCATACCCACTTACTCTGGATGCTGCTCATGAAAACACGATTCTTTGTTGGCTTGTCGGAACTCATGCAGCTCAGCAAAGTATCGGTCAGATTTTTCTGCCACTGAAGAGCTTGTATCTAAAAGCCCTGAAAATAACAAGGAAAGCAAAAAGTTCAAGGATTTACCAAATTTAGGAAAGATCAAAGCAAGCCTCATGCAAAACAGACAAAACAACCAAAGGTCTGAAGCACCAAAATGGATAACAAGAGCAGCATCAGGTCAAGCCAGAGATTTACTGTGTGTTTTGGGACCCTTATTGTTTATTCATTTTGGTTATTTGGTTTCCCCTCTGACCCCACTCAGCTCTGCCATTTGCTGCCTGGATTCAAATATCACTGCCACTTCACCAGTCCACGTCACCTCTGGCCTGGACAGCGAATAGCTCCTCTGGTTAGACCTGCTATGTGGGCTCTAGGTCTGCAGTTCTGCCACTCAACTTAAAGGGGTCGTAAACTGTGTTTTAACTGTTCATATTACCACATCATGCTGAGAGTTTTGCTTCAGATACAGGATTCACCTGCAATCCAGTCATAGCCCAGGAAAGGACACACAGGCCAGCTGCTCACAGGTATGGTATGTTCTTCAGGGTCAGAATGAAAAGTCACAGGACCAGCTTCCTTCTGGGAACAAAACAATTTATAAAGACTTCCTATACATCCAGCAGGACATTCAAAGGAACATCTTAGGAGACAACTGGTAGCTGTTGAGATGGACAGCTGCGGCTTAGTTTGTGGTTGGATTCTATCTACACCTCAAACAGTAATTTGCTCACCAACATTTTGTCCTCAATTCATAGAGCAAAAAGAGGAGGCAGGGGACTGGCCCAGGCCAAGGGAGTAATTTTCAGGGCTTTAAACAAAGTGCCAACTTGCCTGGATCACACATCCCCAAATATCAGGCCACCTGCACTGACTCGGAGGATGATCACGGTAATCACCCTTCCCTTAAGGAAACAAGCTATGCAGCACCAACTGCACTCAGGCTGTTCTCCTGAGCATACGAATCACGTATGCGAATGACAAGGAGTCTTACAGTGAAGTGCTGTAGCTTTCTGGTCTGTGGTTCGAGGGCTAAGGAAAGCAGGTCCTCAATAAACTGTCAACCGCCCCTGCCTGCTAAAGCTGAGAACAGTTCTGAGCCCAACATCCAATTTATACAGTGGTAACAGGGCAAGTAATGTTCTCTGACCCTTTCTCCCCACACTTCTACTGACTTATGAAAATAAGCAAGCATTGGTTTCACCTTTACCTTCAACTCTTTGGACTGAGATGTCAGTGAGATTGATTTATGGATTAGGGGTTCTCTAATGACCACATGCTGCTTGCTTGTCTCTTCACTTTGTATTCTGCTCAGTGATGGGTCCAGAGGATCCTTAAGCTCTTTTTTCTCATGGAAACCATGTAGCAGAGTGGACTGTTTTCTGTTTTCTTCATGTCCCAGAAGGAAGGATTCTTTCTCCAGACCTCCTTGAGCACGGCCAACACCATCCACTCTGACGGTTTCTCTGCCACACGTGATGATTGCAGACACTGGCATAACATTCTTCTCTTTTCCAGGAAAGCTGGAATCCAAACCTACTGCTTCCTGCATCTTTGCTTGTTGTGGCTGTACCTGCCTGTCATCGCTGCGGTGTTTAAGAGATGAACAGAGGGCTGCTCTGGCTGTGTAAGTGCCGGGTTCCCCACACACCAACAATGCAGCGTCAGCTGTAGACTTCACAGCACTGACCTGATTTTCCTTCTGTAAGGACAGAAAATCTCACACCACATGGCATCATTCAGATTACAAATAGCTTTCAGTAGGACATTTCACTCAGTATGAGAAAAATCAATTGCTCATTCTAGTCCGCTCACCCCTTGTAATTCCTCCAGGAAAAAAAAGCAAAATCCTTATATTATTCATGAGACATTGTTAAGCATTTGAAGATAAGGAAGGGATCCACTTCCAGCTAAACACAGCTTTTCCCAATTTGAGGAGCCACTAAACTTTCAGCCTTTCTGCTTAGAAGAAATAAAAGGATTAAGTTCCACAATGTTCATTCCTATCTTAGATAAAGAAATCTACATTTCTTAGGCAGGAACTGAACGCTTTGCAAGAAAAACGTATTGGAGACCACAGGATAAACAAAGTGATTTTAGTGATTTTTCTAACAGACCCCATATTCCATTTTCTACCAGCTCCTGCATGTTTACACATCTCCTTTAGCACATCACTCCACAGGAAGGGTCTATCATACAAGGCCCAGTTGCTCCCCAGCACTTTTAGCACAGACACAACACGTACCCCTCTCCGGGGCAAGGGGACAGATCTTTCAGGAGCTGTGCTGTTATGAAGAGATGCTGGACACAGTGGCGTCCTGGGAAGTCTTTTTCTGATCTCTTCCTGCTTCATTCTGAGCCTTTGTAGAAGGTCCTGGTTGGCCTGACGCAGCCTCTTCAGGTGCTCTAACTCCATCCTACAAAAATATTTTCCTGTAAAGCCAGAGGAAGGGTGAACTACATAAAGAGAGGCATTAAATGAAGAAGTAGACTCGGGAGAAACCTCTTTCAGGGGACTTTTCATAAAAAACCCACAGCTGTTGGAAATCCGGAAGGTTGATCATTGCTCCTGAGAAACCAGCCAGTCTCAAAACTCTTTACACTAAGCACTAGCGTCTCTGCATACCTGTCATCCCCTCAGATGTACTGTCAAACATTTTGCACTCAGAAACCAGTAGATAACTGAATAGCGACAAGATACTCTTACAGAGGAAACCCTGAACATGGAAAAAGTCACATCAAAAAGCCAAGTAAAGACATTTGATTCAGAGGCTGATATTTAGGACAACCTTATGTAATTCTGCTTAGTGTTGCTTTTAAGCATAAGAATTTATATTGTGATAACACCAGGATGCTCATAAGTTCAAAATATTAATAATGAATATGAATGTATTTACTACACCCAAAAGAAATGAGTCAAAACTGTCCTCCACGTTCCCCAGGCAGGAAGACTCAAAAAAGCTTAATTATGACTCAGAACTAGAGCTCAGACAATTCCAGTCCCACATGCTGACCACTAAGGCCCTTTGATGAGAAGAGGGGGAAAAAATAGACTTGTAAATAAACAGAAAAATACCTAAATTAAGCTTAGTTTGACTAGAAGCCTGTCACACTCTTCAACACGTTTACAACATCACAAGCTTCTCTCAATTGGCAGAAAGTTGGTTTTTTAAATAAAACCCTAAACGCAACCCCCCACATTGCTTTTGGCTAATCAGTTCTGTTGCCAAGAAAACTGCCTGCTTCTCTAGGACCTTTGGGTCCAAAAGATCCCTAAACCGTTCTCCAAAGCTCATCCGGTTTGTTTTTGTGTCTGCTACTTGGCAACTGCACCTGAGGAATCAAATGCATATGCTGTACAAAGCACTGGGAAGAACAGAGAGCAGCGCTAACAATCAAAGAACTACAGCCTATCTTTTTTTACAAGGAGTGAAAGGTGCACTGCTGGACATAAAATAGAAATACCAGTCTCAGGCACTAAATCTGAGCTCATTTGAACAAAACCTAAGTTCTCACAGTATTCACAGGACAAAGCTAACAACATCCTCTCATCATTGCTCATCAGAAAGCAAATACTCCGAAAATAACATTAGACTAGGGACTTTCTGCAAGGGTTTTACCAGATGAGATCCACTCTTAGCATAATCGACAAGCTGTTAGTCCTTCATGCTCAACCCCGCGGTCAAGCTTATGAAACTGCTTTAGACTGAATCCTTTGCGAAAAGGAGCTTAGCTTCTCACAGATAAAAATAAACACCATTTGTCTCCGAACTAAGAACTCCCATCTCTGCAAGAAACTTAACACCCATGAAGAGCCTCCCAGAGCTTTTCCGCGCAGACGCGCTGGTTCGGCTCTCCCATGCCCACGAGGAAGGGGAGATGGCCCTGGGCATTGTAAAACTCCCCCTCCCTCTTCAAGAGGCCAGTCTGGCGGCCGCCAGAGCCTGGTAAACCCCCCTCTGGAGTACGGTGCGGGGAGCCTGAGTCTCGCCAGGCCACGCGGCTCCAGGGCCGCGGACGTTCACACGCCCCCGCTCTCCCCTCGCCGACTCTCCCCTCGCGTTCTCGGGCCCACCTGCGCCG
>NW_010422502.1:0-8676 GCF_000710305.1 Buceros rhinoceros silvestris
AGAGGAAGGATACAAACATTGTAATTATAAGCAGAACTGTATCTCCCTCTCTCCGTAGCCATAAGCTAAAGGATAAACTGATTTATGCCACAGGTTGAAGTTGAATTATATAAAAAAGTGTTGGTTTTTTTTGTTTAAAAAAAGACTAACTCGCTCTCCTCCAGGCAGTCCATTACAAATAACTAAGTTAAATGAGGAGAAAGTCCTCCTGATTTGTCCTTCACCCTTTGGGAACCACACACAGATCACTTTTTTGCGTCAACTTATGCTAGTACATTCCCCTCAAAAAGAACACTGAAACTCTTTAAAGGCAGAATTATACAACTGCAAACCATTCAGAAATAAAACGAGGTAGGAAAGAAAGAGAACCACACGTCATCTTAGGATAAGTAAACCTACCCTAATACATGACATTACATTATCCCTATGCTTTAACACCTTCTTTCAGTGCCAGTCTATCCTGGGTTTCACTGCAGTGATATTGTTAGTAGGCAGTCACTGAGGAATCAATTCCACAATGAAATTGTGAACATTATCCTGGATTCTGCTTTCACAGTTCAAATTCACACTAGAGTAATTCCAAAGGCTCACCTTTGGTTACCTCTGTTATTTTGTCCAAAGAGCAATGTATTGCAAATGATCACTTTACTCTGATGTCACGAAAGTGGGTAGATCCATTATGATCTCAGAAAAAGAAGATGTAAGGGAGGAATTCTTACTCCAAAATGTAATGCTTAGGATAGACTCTACTGGCATGCAAATTAAAAAATATCTGCCTCGTGTTCAACTTGTGCTCTACTGGAGGCACAGACTGCCCACTCCTGTCTGGTGCTGGAGACAGGTAACTCAGGAGCAGGCTGTGGCTTGGGTGACTGCAGCGGCAGTTCCCTCCCAGGTCTCCTCTCATGCTTTCGCCAACACATATTCACCCTGCACGTGTGTAACAGACCCAAACGATCGCAAAGGCACTGAGACTATGTCACATGCTAATGATCAGGACTCCTGCAATTTTTTAAGTCTAGCTGCACGCAGCCAGTTTCGCAGTTACAGGAAGGCCTGTCACGGCAGCACACAATTCCCAACTTCTGTTCACTAGACCAGCTGATGCTTAAATAGAATAAAATGGTTAGGCACCTGTGCTCTAAAGCACGCAGCAGAAAGCAGAGCAACCTCACAGGACTTTCTGCATTTCCGGAAAATGACACACATTCTGACCGGACAGCACTCTCAGGGAAACAAGGGTGGCTAGAAATCCTTCCTAATCCAGCTAATACTGTTGTAAGGCAATGTCAGTTCTTGTATTACTGCCTCGCATAGAGATAAAAAAGACAGTATTTGCAATCTCTCACATTCTGGGAAATACATTCTTTTCTAAAACCATACAATGTACTGTCCAGCATCAGTAAATCCATAAAACAATTAAATATATTATTATTAGGCCTTTGACTAAATGCTGTCAGAAACAGCACTTTCAATTTCACACTGTAAATTAGTGCATAAGTCCCTGAACAATTAAAAAAATATACCCTCTCCTCACTAACTGATCTTTGCTTCCACTATCAGACAAGGCTCTTTAAATTTCTTTCCTTTTCCACTGATGTTTTGTATTGTAACAAATGAAACGGAACTCCTCTCTTCTTGTGGATTATGGATATGCTCCACAAACTTTAAGACCACTAGTGCTCTACGCTGCACAGCTCAGAGGAGGCAAATTCTTAGCTCTGTTTTGTATTCTTAGTACTATGACAATCTAGGGCTTTTCAAAATTACTAGCCAATTCTCACTCCTGAGCATTTTTAACATAAACTCTTCCACATGTTTGCCTTCATTTGTCTTCCACTCTTTTACTACCTCCACTCCCCATTTTTAAGGCTGATGACAAACCAGCAAATTTTTATGTAGATAAGTATCGGGAGTTAGGTCATTCTTGTGTGGGAGGATTTAACCATCACATACGCCATTAAGAAGCTGGTAAAATCGGTTCAAATCTCTCAAGTAAAGACCTGAGGAGAGAACACTTACCACAACTTGCAGCATACGATCATTCTGGGCTTTTGGTGCCTCAGTGAGCATCTGTGTCAGTGTCTGCATCAGTGTCTTTCCAAGAAGAATAACAGAGCCAAACATGGCAACTATACCAAACACCATTCCTATGCTGAACCTACAAAGAGAAGCAAATAGTTTAGCAACACAGAGCTGCAGGAAGATAAGAGTATATTCTCTGGATATAGAACTGCTTTAGCACAGCTTAGCACATCAAATTCACAGGGCAAAATTTACCCAATACTACTACCATTCATGTATCAACAATCCGGTACAAAACTACTAGCTAAAGGAAACTAATAACAATAATAACACACACTAATAGCACTGACTAAGAACATGTAATATTTTCCTTGTTTAATAAATGTTTTACATCCAAACCACATCCTGATTATTTTTTAAATATTTTTATTTATACATTCTAAATTTTACTCAGTTACCCACTGCATGTAACTTGCCACTAGCTATGAATATAAAACCAGAAGTAACAATGTATAATTCACCATGCTGCACTACACCGTCACATACTTAGAGACCTGGATCAAATGATGGGGTAGCGTATGTATTCATTTATATAAGCTTTTTCAATAGATTTTGCATCTTCCTCAGAAACAATAAAAAGCACTAAAGAACAATAAAGGACACTGAACCTTTTTAAAAGAAGTATAACTGCAAGATCAGATTAAAATCAATTGCTTAAAATGCACTGCTCTTCTCACCAATTTAGTTTATATTCAAATCAGTGTTGGAAATAATTTCAACTTACATCATACACCTAGTGGTGAATTTTTATTCAGCATTATTATTATTATTTTACACTGTCCAATAGTTGAAGGATATGATAATTTATTTTCTAACTAGAAAACTTCACCTCACTACCAGTTCTTTTTCCTCTCTCAGTAGCATAACTGTTCTCTTACCATCCTTAATGAAGCTCACTGGAAATTAGTAGATTTATTTTAAGCAACGTGTACTTGTAATGTTAATTAAAGAGACTAGTGGAAACATTATACTGTAATAAATTATATATATTAAAAATTGTGATTGATAGAGAACTATTTCAGACTGAAATAGTAAAATCATTACATACAAGAGAAATTAATATGAAGCAGATTTCTGCTTTATTACTGTCTCACTGAAGGGCAGCAATACAGGAAATGAAAAGGAATTCAAACCTTACTAATTTTACATTTTCAGAGCAGATATAAAGTAACACTAGGAAGGCAGATGAGCAATAGTTTTCTAAAACAGTTCCTAAGTCCCCATACTACCCACCTTGCTTATTTACCCATTCCCAGCTGCCTGTGGAATATTGGCAGGGAAAGGTGCAGGCAAATAAAATACAGAAGGTGAGCAATGTGCTTCTGAGCCCTGAGAGTGGCTGAATACCTGGGCACTGGCTCACAACTGTCTTTGAATACTTTGCAAACTCTAGTGATGAGGGAGAGCTCACTGTAAAGTGATCGACACATCTAGGATATGCGAGGCTGCTTTCAGGCCCACTTCTGCATACAGTATTACACGTAATAGCTGTACTCTTCAGACAAATAAAGACTAAAAGGTAAAAGGAGTTTACAGGTTCCTAGTTTTATAGTATTTCAGTGTGCAACCTACAAATACAGCTATGTATTTTTTAGCAGAGGCGAAAGATTTCAACTGGTATAGAACAATTATGGCAACCATGCTAGTTATTAGCCTACTGAAATAACCATATCTATCCGTTGCGGTTAAGTTGTTGACTCTGTATTTGACAGAAGAAAAAAAAAATCCTGAATTTATACCATAAATACAGAAATCTGGGTTTCCATCTCCCCCAGTTGTAGAACTGGCGGTTGAAGAGAGCTGTTTGCCATCGCATGTGAAAAGGAGAGACGCTCAAGCCGTACGTCAGCAGCCAGTCTTCATAAGATGCCTTCAGAGAGTTGGATGACTGTAAATCAATAAAAAAATTAGTTTGACCAAAACCTTCCAGGTTCTGTGACCAAGCAGTAAATGTCATCTGTTTATATAAAAACAGGTGTATAACTTCAGGTAAATGTCCTGCACATTATTTATATTTTACATATAGGTAGGCGTGACATGCAATATGAAAATGTTATGCCAGTGTTTTGATGTAAATTGCAACAGTTCTGGGAATGTGAGAGAGAAAGGGTATCCAGTATTATTTGACAAACAAGATCTTGTATCATCTTTCCTAGTGATAAATCACTTTCAGTAGTTTTTAACTGTCTGGTTAGAAGGCTAGAGACTGAACTGTTTATCGTGTTTTTTCAATGAGCAATTAAAACCCAGTAAACATTTTTAAAACTACAATAAAGAAAAATGCTTCTTTTAGCTTCTTTCATGTTTCTAATATGGGTGAAATATGGACCAGTTCTGTGGATACCCTTTGGTAAGGGTAAAAACGAGGTCTGCTCTTCAAACACAAAGACTATGCCTAGAGACTCTCAAATACTTGATCATACTAAGAAAAAGCCAGAAGGAATTTAAAACTATCCACCCGTATCGCAACAGTGATTTCATTATGATGACTTACCAGCATTTCAAGACACTGCTAGAATGACTTCCTAATAGTTCCAAAGATTGACGTTATGAGGAATGTAACCTATAAACCATACAATTAATACTTATCTGCAGTATTATCTGATATTACAGACCAACAGACATCATTTTGCAATTGCTACTTTATATTACACCGTGGTTGGAACTCATAGCTCAGGGAAAGCACACCAGCGCTTTGAGCCCTCTGACTTCGGGCAGTTCCCAGCGCAGGAGTGTCTCTGACATAATCCAGACGAGTGTCTGGAGCAGCCTGAACTGGAGCATTGTTCCCAAGTTTCCCCGTGAGCAGCACCTGCTGAAGACATCCGGAATGCACAGCTCACGGCAGGCGCCCCTCTCCTTCCCCAAGAGGAACTTCACAAGTTTCTGGCTGTCCTCAGTGGTTCTTTAAAGCAATTTAGAACTTGCCAAGTTCCTTGCACTCCTCCTGTCCTGCCATGGTGGTGGTGGTGAGTGAGGATCTCCTCTTACACAATTACAGTCACAGCTTTTCTCATTTTGTTGAATTAATTAAAATTTGAACACTAAAAATTTATTTCAAGTAATACTTTTCCTAGGACATGAGTCCCATTTACTCAGGTCATTGTTCACGTATCACCTATTACACCATTTATCCTTTCTGCCTATATATTTCTGTGTCATTTCTTTCTTCTTGACCTTACTGATTTCAGCCACATTTTTGTTCAGTTAGCTGAGGGCACTGACAGAAATTTTGATCACAATGTATTCCCAACCAGCACTAATCACTCCCTATGACACCTCTAACTTTAGTGACCACAACCAGATCAGCAATTGCTAACCCAGCACTTCAACAAAAGAGATCACAAAGATGAATACGCTTGTACGATTAATAATACATAAGCTGAAGAAACAAAGAAAAAGGCCTTCCCACATAATCTACCACTTAATTAAGAACAAAAATACATATGACATCAAGTACCACTGATATGAGAAGCTGTCTTTTGCGAATTAAGTAAACACGACCTATTCATTCACACAGAGTCAGCCCCCCCCTCCCCCAGCCAACCACTTATTACTATAAAAAAGCTAATTGGATATATCGGATATATATTTAAAAATGTGTTCCTTTCGTCACATTCAAAACCCACTTTTTCCTTAGAAATCCACACATTCATCCCTTCAGATTCATTCCAATCACATCACAGCCCCACTGTACTAGCAAGGCATAAATAAATATGAAGTTTTCCACAAGAAATATGAGATTACTGACCATACATTTGCCAAATGGTGAAAAAAAAAAATAAAGGCCCCAACATTCATTTCCCTTTTGTATCTTCCTCATAAGTTGTGTAAATGGTATTCGTGAGCACTAAATGCATCTCTTTGCAAACTATATTAAAAAGGCTCATGCAAACTTTTGCTCTTTCTGTCCTGAGCCCAGTAGTATCACCTCATCAGCACAAGCACCCTCACACCCCCACAGGAGGCATGCTGGTAACCTGTGTTTCATTTCAGATTTCCGTCATACAGGCCTTGGCTCTGCTGCTTTGAGTTCTAAGTGATCTTTATTGTATTAATTTTACTGTAAAAGCAATACCTTTTTTATTTGGGCAAGCCTTCAAAATAACGAACGTCTGTTAAACACACCAGGAGCTCCATGAATATCCAACAGCAAGCAGGAGTCCTTAACGTTCCCTGCTAACAACATCTGCTCAAGAGCTCTGAACCATTTCAGCTTCCTGACCTTAGAAGCTGAAGGCGAACCTTGACTGAATGTATCTAAGGCATCCTTTATTTCTCTGCAGCAGCAGGAGGGGACAACCTTCTACCCTTTGCTCATTCCTGATCCTTCAGGCAGAATGAAATGGGATGATTTAGGATGCTGGGGAACAGGAATTTAGGGGTCTGCCTCTGTGACTTCCTTTTGTAGGACCAAGGCTTCAAGGGAAACTTTCATGCCAGTGGTTCAATGAAGAGCAACAAGAGAGACTTAAAATTCCAAGTCCCAGCTTGATTTGGCATATTTTTAGTTTGTTAGCATAAACATACCTTGTAATATAATTTTAACGATATTATAATACGCACATTTATTTGTGCAAAAATGCAGTTATGCCTTCTGTATTGTAGACCTTCTAGGAGATGGAATGCCTAGCAAAATGTCTGAAATCTGAACAAAATCAGTAAGGGAACAAACTAAGCAAGAGACATTGCACACTGAACAAGTTTACAGAATAAACATCAACTGCAAGTTACAGTACACATCCTTCGCCTGCCAAAAATATCAAAGGCATGACGCATGGAAAAGTACTCCTGTATTATTTTTCACTCATGCTCTGTACGTCCTTTTGAAGTAATTAAATTGTACGTGATTTGAGATTTAAAGGGGACTGCCTTTTGTTATGGTTGGTAGCAGACACGGCTTATGAATGCAGTGGGGGATTTACGGTACTAGCAATCAAACAAGCAACCCTAAGTTTCCTAATTATATAAATCTGATTATTTAATCCAAGTTCTGTTTTGGCTGTGGTGCTCACAGTGAAACTTCTCATTGAGACGTACACATGAGATCTGCCTGTAAGTTCACTAAAAGCCTCATACTTGCTGATGATTAATAACCCTGGACAACTTTTAGCTAACAAAACCAAAGTTGAATTTTAACTCCTGAACACTCTTGCTTGGCTTCAAACAACATGAGGATTTTTTTCTGCCATGCTGCTGCTAAGCTCTACCAGCGGTTGTAGCAAGAAAAGCAGTGGCTATTCTTACCTGTGAAAGAGAATGACTTTAAGGTCTGATGCTGAAAGAGATCTTCAGAATCTCAGAGGTACGAATGGGTCTTAGCATCGCGGCACAACAGGTCCCACTACCTGAATTTAGCTCTTGTTTCACACTTTTAAGATTTTTCATCAGGCACAAAGTTACTGCCAAAGGAAAACCAGCCTGTTGGCTGATCTTTCTGGCAGTTTTTGGTTCAGGAGCATGTTTTTCTGGTATCTGGTCAATCTTCTACGGTGTTTCAGAACAATGCCATGTTTGGTTCCGGATACCTAATATGCACTTGATGTAATAAAATTTGAAAAGTCTTCAGATAAATTACTGTATTTTAAAATTTTCATTATGTGCAGACTAATATTTGGCAATTAATAGCTCTCATTGTTTACTGAGCTACATTTGCTCTCCCATAATTAGCAGCGGGGGGAGCCACTTTTTTTTCCAAGTGTTCTCACCACCTAAAATTTTTTATATTTCTTCCTATACTTTACAGGAGTGAAAAAAATGAACTTTTTTTTTACTTTGAAAACACTAAGCCCTATTAGCACTTGGCCAAAAAAGATGCAGCACCTAGACCGTAACGTAAAAAGAGAATTACAGATCAAACCTTTCGATTTCATTTTTCGTCATATCTGACCAGCATACATCCCATTTTGCATACATACTTTGCAATTTCAATCACCTCTTAGAAACAATGCTTCTCGAACTTTTTTCTTTAAAAAAAGCACTTAATGAAACTTGTGCAACTCACAAATGCATCCCTAGATATAACGAATCACGTTTTGTTGTTGAATTTTCTTTTCAAACCTCCCATCTCCATTAAGAGGAAAATGATGAGTCTTACAATCTCTCTGAAGATTAATGTTTATTTCTTTAAAAAGTATTTGTATTGAGCTCTGTCTCAACGTATGTTTTTTTCAGCAAAGCTAAGGATTCTCATAAGAAAAAAAAAGTGCATTAGTCACGTTTTTAGACATAATTTTAGAAAAATCGTCATTATAAAACACGTACTCTCCACAGCAAACATACATTAACGTTGTTTTTTCTACAAGGTAATACTTTGAACTCCATAAAGCTCTCCACTGTGCCACAGAATTATTTAAGCAGTAAACCAAAACCTGGCTTCCCTAACGTTTCACAGCTTCGGTCCTTTAACATCGACCCGAAATCTCTGCAGCCGGCTGAGAGGCGTTTTCAGCCCCGGCGACAGGCGGAAGCAAACCACCCCCTCTTCGGGCCGCCGCTCGGGCTCCCGGCGGGGCTGAAGGCTGTCAGGACGGGACGGCGAAAGGACGGCGCCAGCCGCCTGACGGAGGACAGCACAGCGCGGCGGGGCAG
>NW_010422503.1:0-14430 GCF_000710305.1 Buceros rhinoceros silvestris
GTCGGAGAAGAAAAGCCATGATGATGATGATGATGAAGTAGTTTAAAGAGTGTGGAAATGTCTACATCATAACATGATTATGGATACAAAAAAAGCCCTGTGTCATTCTAGGTGCTAAATTCAAGGATTTGTACTTTATATGGAACAGGGCATTAATAATCTTTACTAAGTATGGCTCTGGTATAAGAACCTGAGTTTACTTATAAAACACTAGGGAAAGCTGTCAGCCAAGTGGAGGGCAGGCCAAGAACATCCACAAACCCCTTTGATTAATGGGGAAACTGCTACAAGAACTGATGAAGAACTAAATTGATCTAACTCTTATTAACCAGTAACCAACAGGGGTAGTCTTCGTATACGTAAATAACCCCAAGATATCCCAAAAGAAGCACCTTTCTTTACTGGACTGAATGGCTTTATAATCTCTCTAAATAGTGTAACTGTTCATCTCAGCACTATGAGCATCGTACTGTGGAAAGGGTGGCAGTACTAAATGACTTTCTCAGCTCTGATGCACAACTGAACAGAAGGAACTCAGCGCTAACCTGGTAGGCTGCAGTTTGTAGATACTTGAAACAAAATTTTCATCCTATCTGTACTACTGGTTAAGAAGCTACAGTTCTTTGTCACACTCGACAGCAGGTCTGTGCTTGAGGAATGAAAATGACACACTAAACAGATCCTGCTCATCTGAAACATTTGAGTCTCATTCTCTGCTACAGTGAATTCCAGTTGTATTTTCTTTTGACGATTTGCCAGTTCCCAAAAAGGGTTGAGTAACACCTACCTGATTATCATCTGTCTGCTCTGCTTTCTCAGTCAGAACTGTCTCTTTTGGTTCCCCATGAGATGCAACACTTAACATTTTCTGCTTTTGCATTATTTCGGTTAGTTTCATTCTTCCAATTATACCTTTAACTAAATCTAAGTATTTCTTTCATAATATTACAGGGATGACAGGATCATCAGACTTCCACACAACAAAAACCTGAAAGCAATGAAGAAAATAATACATACCCAAAGGAAACAAACACAACCCTGATTTATATACAGCACAAAAGCCAACCTAATAGGTTTCTTACAGTCTGTATCAGTCAAGAAATTGCTTCACTATCCCTTCTTTTGCCTTCTAGGTTTACAGTATGCCCTCTCTTTGTATAATAAAACCAGTAATACACTTATTGTACCCTAAAAATATAAATTCAGTTGAATTCTGAAAATAAATAGAAAGATCCCCAAAACCTTACCACAAATGTTTGTTGTCTCATCTTTTGACACTTATTCAGAATTTCTAGATGGAGTAAAACATCGTGGTGATTGCTTCTGACACCACCTGGAAGCTCCCACCTCAGGTCCATCAGCCGGAGTTACAACCTCTTTCTTTACAATAACTGCACAACTGAGGATAGGATTCCTCCATTAATGCATTTCTTTCTGCCTCTGATTGTAGCACAAACAAGCATAGTGAGATCAGATTGTTATAATAAAAAATCATTGCAGTTTTGATAATTTTGCCACCTTTGATGGCAATGAAAGCTTTGAATGAGTCAGAGGATAAATGTTTCTCACATAAGACGGATGTTCTTACAGGTGTTATACTTTGGACATTCATAACTTCAGTGATACGATGTAATGAAGCACCTTACCACGACTGTGCATATATGCACATTTTAACCGTTCTGCTCACGAGACACACACATTGATTGGAGATTTAAATACCGATGAGCCAAATTTCCATGTGCAAAATGTACATCTAAATCCAAATTTTGTGCACTACCCTTCCTTTCAGCAGATAAAATCCTGAGCTTGCAATGCTGAAAATATTAAACTACTCAGAATCTGTCAGGAAAAATGAAGCTAGATTTTAGAGCCGTCTCCTCCTCTTCACATAATGGCAATTGCATTTGCTTGGTATACAAGAATCTCACAGCTTCAGATCAAAAGTTCCAGATTTGCTCCTGTGTGTAACTTTCTTCCGGTGACATTCTTTCCCCCCTCAATGGTTTACAGTTAAAGCCATCAAAAATACTTTATCATCTTTTAAAATACCTTAGAGACATTTTAACACAATGTACGTTTATCAACTGTATTTTTTGGAAGAATAACCAACCATGTTCTTAAGGCTCCTGACCTCAAGCTGTTTCTCCCTCCTTCTTTCACCTTTTCGATACACCTGTCACCTTCTTTCCCTGAGCAGATAGCCAAAGAAGTTCAGTGTTTGCTTTCTGTATTTAGCATTGTCTCCTCATAGAATAAGTTTCTTCCCCATTTCCTGGTCCTGCAGGACACTGACCACTCCTGCTTCAAGTTCACTGATACAGCATCTAACTGAGCAGTGAAACCAAGATTACTGTGACAATGACAAAGATATTCTTCCCAACCTTTATGAGTCAGAGGTTGTAGTAGAGGCCTCAGGTATATACATTTAAAACAGGAGAAAATAAATCAGGAGGGAGACACACTGTAGCTTGATCATTAAAGTATATGCAGTGTGACACAAATTATCTTAATTAGATAATCTTCAGGTGTGAGGTATCACTACCAGCCCACAGCTGATACAAATTTTTTTCTTCCTCCCCCACCCAAGATACCTTTCTATAGAAAAGCTATGAAGGAAGCTTTTCAGAGTGATGCTGAATATCATTTTTTGCCCTTGCTGGGAAGAAAACCAGGGAAGAGATATTATCTGCAGGTACGCACCGTGTGAAAAGAGTTACAGAACTCTCATCATGGCATGAAATCAGGAAGGACAAGGTAACTGCTGTTGAGCTCATCTGTCTGAGGAGTTATGTGACACGCACACACTAGCTTATAAGCTAATGTATCTGCTTGCCCTCAGAGCAGTGATGTCCAGGTAGCCTTTGCTGACAGCATACGGTGTGGCTTGCTTTTGTCCCAGAGAAGTAAGCAATATATCTCCTCTTCTTCCATACGATGAAAAGGGATAGAACTAGAGCTCATTAACAGTACATGTAGAATCTGCACTGACTTCCATTACGCAGATTTATTGAAAGTAATGTGTAATCACATGGACTGTAGCTATACAGCCAACCTAAAATTAGCCATAAGCATTTAGTCACAGACTCACTGCATGAAGACAGACTCTGAAATAGGCACTAAAGCCACTTGGATCCAAACAGTCTTATTGAAGTAAATTAATTTGCTTCTATACCTGGTCATCCTGTTTCAAATGCCCACTTTGTTCCAGGGACAGTTCTGTTACTTGATGTACTTCTACGAATTGAACACTTTCTTCCCTTTTCTGATTTAGGAGCACACTAAAACTCGGGTTTTTGTATCGCTTTCCTACCAACAGCAATGCTAGGAAGCAAAGCCCTAAGCATGTGCTTGCACACCATCAAGAAAAAAAACCCCATCAACAAAATGCAGAAAACATAGAAAGAAATTCTTCCTATGTATTCTTTCATACAAACATCTCACAGGCAGCTTTAATTTTGGCACATCCTTATTTCTGAGTAAGATTGATTTCCTTTGAGTGGATTTGTAACTTTAGCACTATTTTAATCTAGGAACTAAATTTCTATACTATATACTGTACTTTTATAATCTCAAGACATATGGCATGAGGGGAAAAAAATCATGATCTTGCTGTATGCCAGTTAACTAAAACCTGGTAATACTCTAGTGCTGATCTTTCAGAGAAAACAGAAACCCGAAAACGCTGTGCAATTTTGTTAACCATCTATAGAGCCTACGTACTTTCCATCAGCGGGCCACTGCGTTTTCCCTGTACTATTACAAAATCCTTCTCTTCAAGATCAATTGAACCATAGTTTTCCCTATAGGCAGAGATCAAATGGTTCCCTATGGTGGAGACAGCAGCTCTTTAGATAGTTTTGCTTTCTTCATGTTTGCTTTTCCTGCAGGAAATCATAAAACACATCACTGACAGAGATGCTGACTTGATTTAAAGTAAGATACTGCTTTTAGTGCCTCTCCATGACACTGTAACAGATAACTGCTAGAGGAGGAAAAGATTATCTTTTCCTGAATGATATCTTCCAAACTCATTCTAGTCTGGCTTTTCCCTTTCCCTGATCATTATCAGTAACAGAGGTATTACAGAAGAAATCATGCCCTCAGAGACACCCAAACAATCCCATTGCTCTCCACTAAGGCTGTGCAGTTACAGTCTGGCTGTCTCTCTCATCGCTGTGACCTTGTCCCATCTCACAACACAAGCAACTTGAAGTAAGTTTTCAAATTTCTGCCACACTGTAAACACAAATACTTAAAACACATACTACTGTAGGAACCACGAGCACAAATGCTCAGATGCAGTAGCACGGGATAGCTATGTAAAACTTCAGACTAGACAAACTTTCAGTCTGATATAGGACACTAGTGTCCGGATATAGATTCTCATATTTCTTGTGTAATTCAGCCATTTGGGGTCTCTCCTCACTTTGCTCTGAGTGAAGAAGAGAAACTGTTAATTCTTTCTTTCACCCACATCAAATATTCTAACACAATTTTCCACTGCCTAGTCAAGCGGACTGCCTTTGTCTTAACTTATTTCTGAGAGTACACCACGCTTTCAGAGGTTGCTTCCATGGGCTCAGAAAGAGAGTAACAGGAGGCAAACAGTCAGACAAACAGAAATTCTTCTCACAACCATGGAGCAGTCCCTTTCTGAGATGAAACCAAATCCATGTTGGTGGAAGAATAGGTGACAATGACAGAATGAAAATCTACAATCCTCCTGCCTTTTACCATAACCCAACCTAGTGCCAGGATTTATTGCCCTGCAACTATAAGCCTAGCTTTGCTTTTGTCGTATTGTCCTACAGCAATGAAGATTTATCCTGTGCTCTTCCACTTTTGTGTACAAGGAAATTTCTCCTCCCACCCAGAACTCTCACACTTCTGGTATTTTCTCTGTTTCCTCCCCACTTCATTGTAACGTTAACAAATGCTTAGGGTGCAGTACTACAAGCCACAAAATGCAGCTGAAGGAAACAAATTTCCAAAGGGGAACTATTTCTGGTTCAGGCCAGTTCAATGACTTTCACAGCACAAAGTCCCCAGTATAACTCAAACCTGTTTGTATTGCCTCACGTGAAAGGAGTATAGTCTCCCTATGTTTGTGCTCCTCCTGAAGGTCCTACATCAAGAAATGCTGGCTTTTTTTCCTCCTGTTTTTTTACTCACTAAAATCTCATCTCTCATTGGTTGGGCATGCTTTATCTATGCGCCCCATTTTATAGCAAAAACTGTATACGACCTATGCTAATAGCTCTGTAAGTGGAGGCCAGAAAGCGCACTGCCTAGTGATGCACTCCTGGGCACCATAAGGATTGACAAATGGGAAAAAAAAAGGGGGGGGTGTGTGTGGAGAGAGACTCCCTGCCTCCTTAAAGCAAGCAAGCAAGCCATAAAACGATAGCCTGTTGAGAGAAGCTTTGAAAGAAAAAAAAATGCATTGCTTAAAATTTCTTAACTTTCAAAGGCATTGGGAACATTAACTCATTCAAATATGTACTGAAAGACTGAAAAAATATTTTCGGTTAAATTTCAGTTAAAAACCCCGAACTTCATGTAAGCATTAGCATTGCCACTTCAATTTTCTGCACCAAAATTGTCTCAGGGAAAGATTCTCAGAGACAATTTTGAAAACCAGAAAAAAGTAAGCTATGCTTGACCAGATGAGATTTCGTAGTTACAGCAACAATGCTATAGATGAAAAGTATGGAAAATTTTGTAAACTGACAAATCCCTTTTTAATCATCCTAAATTCTGGACACTTGCTACTTTTACTTTACTTTACTAGTACTGACACTTATCTTCTCAGGCCAACCAAAGCCCTACTGCAAACCCCATGAATTTAAATAGCTGGTGTAGCCCTACAAGTGAGAGACTCTTGCCCTACTGAAATAAAACACAAACCACTGTTTTTCCACTGCCAGTGGGTTTTTACTCAAACAAAGAGATTGTGGTGGTACATTCTTCAACAGTGTTTAGAATTCCCTCAGTAGTCATGCGCTCTATTTAGAGTTGTGCCTTTCTTGATAAGAACCATTACATTTTCCCTCCCCTCAGCTGTCAGTGCAGAGGCCCCTCCACAACACCAAGTACCCAGATTCTTGAAATGACCCTGTTCCAACCATCACATCATATGAAAAAATGGTTAAATGACACAAATTGCCTTTCAAAATTTACACAGGAGCAAAGAACTGATACAAAAATTCCCAATGCAAAATATTTCCCTTGAAAGCAGACTTCCAAACAAACATGTTTACTCACAGAACCAGAGGGGATTGCTCAGGCATCTTCACAAGAGCGTGTGATTTGCAGGCAGACTAGGAGCTGAAAAATCAGGCATTTCACAAGGTTATACACCATAGCACTATAAAAGGAAGAAAAGTGGTGCTTATTTTCCCTTCTGCCACCCTCCCTAATTAATCTAGTCAGACAAATTGTCATGGCAACTTGATTGATACACCAAGGATACTAGCAAAGACAAGTCAATTCCCCTCCCATTCTGGTTCTGGCAGAGACTAAAGCCAAATGCCCTTCCCTGTTGCAGGTTCACCCTGTACTACAAGAGCTTCTCCCCGCAGTGTTACTCCCTGACAGACACTCTTGCTCAGATAGAAGCCAAGAGCCTCCGGTTTGTGTCAAAAGCGAGATTGCGTTGTTTGGAAAAGGTCCTCCCTTGCTTACTTTACCAGCTTTTACTGAATGCGAGCCAAGCTAAAAAAGAACTGATGACTTTCTGAAAATAACAACTCTTTCAGAATTAAAAGGATTTTCCTTACTAAGGGAGAACATACATTTACCAATTGTAACTCAAGTAGTTCAGTAAAAACTACAGCTTCATCCTGGATGACAGCAGTACAGATCATATTTCTTTCAGATCTCTTCACAGTCTCTTCAGAAGAGTGAACACTACAGAACGAATTCAATTTTTTTCTCTCACCTGCAGTCATATTTCATGTAACTTTTTTCTGTATATATATACGTTGTGTGTGTGTGCAGACAAGCTTTAATTTTGCAACATATTTAGTGTATCCTCCTTTGATAAACAGAAACAATTTAAGAGAACTCCATTAATTTACGTTGCCTATAAGCTCTCTTGACATAGAGAGTAGCATAAACACTTCCACTCCATCAACTGAAGTCCTAACGACAGTCACGTAAGCCATCCTCTACTGGCAACAAAGGCTCTTTGCACCATTGACCAGCAGAGCATCCAGCCTGCACCTCCAACGTCCCTCTCACCAAATGCTGCACCTGGTGTATGCAGTGGAGTGCACTCTTTAAAGAGGGCACTGGCCTTCCTGTCCAGCATAGTGGATATTCTCCTATGTCTCTCAGTGGGATGAATGACCCTTGTGTTAGTGACAAACACAGCTATCCTGAAGAGCGTGTAAACGTACAAAATTCTTCCACCAATTTTTAAGAATGCTTTCTTTGTAATAGAAAGTCCTTTGCAAGTTGAAACTTGGCCCTAGAAGTGCATTAGGCAATACACAATTTAAAAAAAATAAACACATACCACAGCAGATAAATAGGCATTTATTAAAGTTTATCTCAAACCAAACAAAAATAATCAAGGACATTAAGGCATCTTGTATTCAGTAATCGTTTGTGTAGTCAAGATGACTTCTCTTTCTAATACAAGGGATCAGATTAGGAAGAAAAGAAAGCTCTCCCAACACATTTGGCAGAGTGCTGACTTCCACTACTCCACCACTAGGCCAGCAAACCCCTCCACGGAAGGCTCATTTCTCCAATGACAGAGCTAAAAAATCCCAACACTCGTGAGACACGTGCAAGGAAGCTCTTTTCCCTCCCCTCAGACATCCAGCCCTCTGTGAAGATGCACACTGGAGAAAGACTAATGGATGGATATTGCAGAGAACAGAGAAGACGTACGCCTGCTATAACCACTCACTTTTGAGCAGACTAGAATATTCTGCCTTGTTTTTGCTAGCATTTGCTATTTCAGCCAGTAACTGGCTGGGAAACGACAGGAAAACGGGAACCACAGGCTCTAGTCTGTATTGCGAAGTAAAGATTTTTATGTTCTCCTCCTATATTCACATTAGATAAACAAATGACAAAGGTCTTGATTCCATGGAATAATTTATTTTGATGAATTATGCTGTCACTGTGATAGTGCTTTTTTCTTCAGTTGAAATAAGAACATCAGGAAATGTTTACAGTATCATTGGGTTCACTATAACAGGATATACTACAGAGTAAAATATAAATTATTAAACACTGTATATAGCACTATTCACTTCACCACATTGGCTCTCTATATCTTTTGTCACATTCTAACCTTCATTTAAGGCAAGTCTGTGGTTGGTTTGTTTTTTTCCAAAGAAGACCACATAGTCTCTAGATATACTTGTGTGACTAGGGTTTGCGAGTTAAGAAATTGAGCTTTATAAAGTGTTTACTTCAACAAATATGAAAGTTATCAAGAGAAAGATGGTGACCCAAAATTGCACTGTATTAAAAGGTGGAGTTTCCTTGTACCAAAGTCCTTTATTCATCATCTTTAGAACCAGTTTTGCTTAACTATAAAAGAGACACAAAAAGAAAGTATTCAAAGTTTAGACTGCCATTCCATTTATTAGGAAATAAGAACAACATTCTCTCCATCTTACACAGAGCACATGTATATTTAATTAATAATAATACAGACTGTGTTATTGTTCCAAGAGACTGAAAACATCAAAAATTATTGTTTAAGCTTGAACATTAAATGATCTTATTTCCTGAACGTGAAAGTTGATTTAAAAAAACCCAACAACTCAAACCCTCAGAAAAACCTCAGGGTACTGCTTCTATTTAATCTGAAGGCTCCATCTCCAGCTCTCCAAAATAAAGAAGATAAAGTAATGGAAAAAGTACCTCCACACATCTCTGAGAGAATTCCCATATAGAAATTTACGCAATACAAAAAAGAGACATTAACTTACTACTTTTCATTTTTTAAAGCTAAATTATAATTATTAAAGGTAGTGGATCTATCATGAAATCTACCTGCCATCCAAGACATCCACTACTTTTAACTCAGAAGGACACTCCCCCAAAACATTTACTTGCTCTTATTTAACGACTGAAACTGGTGTTAGGTCTTACACCAAGAATTACTTATAGTTGCATAAAATAAAATAGTCTGCTTTTGAACTTGTCAAGCAGTTATGCTGATTTCCACTGAATCAACAAATCAAGAGAGTGGAAGACATCAGTGCTGAAGGAGCAAGTAGAAAAGAATTATTTGCTGGAGGAGTTGTGGAGAGAACGCTCAGGCTTGTAGGAGACAGCAAGGTGATCCCACTTGGGACAACTCTCTTTTTCTGCTTTCTTGCCCTCCAGAACCTGGCAGCACCATTAACTTTATTTTATACCTTGTTGCCATATGAAGACAGAATACTTGGAGTGCATTTGGTTAGCAAAACTCTCTCATCATAAAATTAAAATTTAATTGCCCAATAAATAAAAAAGCAATACTAAGCCAAGGAAGTTCAAAGAGGAATCAATGTCCTCCTGACTCTAATATTCAGAATGACTAAGCACGTTAAAGCATTTGAGAAATACGTTAATTAGAATCCAAAATGAGCAACAGTTCTTAATATTTCTTGCAAATCTTTTTAGTGTTAAAAAAAGATAACTTGAAAATACTTACATGCTGGATGCGTATAGAAATGAACCAGACACCACAGTCAAATCCAAACAAAGTTAGGGAGCAAGAAAAAGATCAGATTAGTTTTCTTCAGATCTAAGTATAAATTATTTTTATTGTATATATGCAGTATTTTCACAATACTGCATATAATACAGTCGTGTTACCTTAATTACATCCACCCAGTTCCATCCTCGCGGAAGCTCCCCTTTGTTATCTGCAGAACAAAGTTTCATTTTCAAGACAGGAGCTGAGGAAAATCTTTACCTTTCTTTAAAATCAACACACAGAATTCTAAAGATCCAAACCCCTTGATTTTTCCACTACAAAGCCATGAGGACAAAAATAGATATTAATGTCTTAATGACATCTTGTTCTTCAAAGTAATTCAGTTTAAATAAAATCACCTCAGTCCATCTGACATATAGAAGGTAACCCCAACATGAGCTGGGCTAACCAGCAACAATGTAGTCAGTCAAAGAATAAAATTTTACGCAGCTTTTTTCTTATGCGGTCAACTTCTAATACATTAGGTTAGGTAAATTACATGCAGAAACTGCTATCAGAGTGTACAACTTACTGCTGCAATAGGATAGCTTTATCTAGATCCTTACTAAAAATTGAGATCGAACACATAACATAAATCAGCAGGATTAGATGAAATACTGAGTGCTTTTCAAACAAAAACCTACCGTTTCACTGAAAGCATATATGACCTGCAGAAGCAGCTCTACTTTGAGGATATAAACTAAATTAAATGTTTTATTTATTATGGTTCCAAAACAAATACTTTCATTTAAAAATGACATTTTTAATGTGAATTTTAATGTGAATTATTTACAAGGGCACATCAATAAACCATGTCTTTTGTTGAAAGTGAAATTTTAGAAGTCCCAAATGCTCTCCTCCCACAAGATTTTTTGAAAATTTCACTTTTGTCACAAATTGAAATAAAAAAATTAAACGAAACCAATGACATCTTGAAATCCCTACTCTATAGAAAGTTGCTTTGACCACAACTAACACCTCAGGCAAGAATAATTCATCTCAAAGAAGCAAAACAGACACCACAATCTTAACGTAGTTAATCTTACAAACAAATGACTACTAACTCTGACTCTAGAACGATGTCACTGCTATAAAATTTGGATTCTCACATCGTTTAAACAAAACAGTACTACAGCGAACAAACCTGTTTTATCGGCTAGTTTTCGTTTCTGGGTTTTAGATAACTGCTCCTTTTTATCTTTTTTCTTACTTGCTGGTACCTCAGGAGTTCCAGTTGCAATACTATTGCTTACTGAAGTCTGAGAAGGATAAGAATGGTTGTTAATACATTGCACATTAATTCCACCGATACCTCTGTGTGTGATTACTGAACTTGACATACTGCAGTATCTTGACTGTCAGAAAGAAGTGATGCTGTCAGCACTCTGCAGATTTTAATCAACACACAATCACGACTGTATTCTAGAAAAACATGTGTTGGGGACTGGAATTATTCCCCTTCAGAGTTGCAAAGGGCACCTCTTACAGTTTTTAAATTTAATCACAGAGTGTAATTTAGTCTGAAGGGATTAATACTTTCCAAACATGGAAACCATTCCTTCTTCCTCAAAGCAAATCTGCAGCAACACAATGGCCAATAATGTCCTTACACACCACAGAAGTCACAAATAGACCCAGCCTGACTCATCCGAGACCCTGGAGGTGCACTTATGCAATCCACTCCATCCCAGGAAGGCTGCAGTAGTCTGCCACTCCACCCCACAGCAGACACCTTTAATCTCTCTTTCAGCTCTCTTTAGTTTTGCTTCTGCTCCAAGTCTCCATTTTCATGTTACTCTGTGGGACAGAACTGCAGCCTACAAACATTTTGGTATAACAGCAAAACAATTAAATGTAACAATCATGACCACAGAGATTGAGGCACCGTGCTCAGTGTGTCACTGTTTAGCTGCTTACATGCATGTACCCAACACACTGATTAAGAAAGACAGAGCTATCATGAAGTATTTAGAGTTGTAATAAACTTTTTTTTTTGCAATTTAAAAAACAAGATAAGAAGATACGTGTTTATCTACTTACCACAGTGTTAACAGGCTGATTTTCCATGAACACCTCTTTATGATCTTTGGCATATTCAAAAAGTGTGTATGTCATAGCAGTTCCGAGATTCGCTTCAACTTCTACCATTAACTTATCCAAAATACTTTGTTTAATAGCTGAAGATCTAGAAAAAATCGTAAAACTCAACTATCACCTAGACAGATGGGAAAAAGCTTGTCAACCAAAAGGCCCCACATACGAGGCTAGGGAGTGAAGCTGTCATAAATACCTACATAGTGTTGTTGAAGAAAGCATCCATTGATATGACTGGTGCTGTTTGTGGATACGTTTCTGGCCAAGAAACTTCTATTAGAAAGGCTTTGGGATCTCCACTTTCACCTATCTGAAGGGAAAAGAAAAACTTTATAGATCAACAGTTTCCCATCACTTATTAAGGATTACAGTGCCAATATGCAAGTCTTTCACTTCTTTAAGACTATCCAAATTCCTCAAGATAACAACTCTTTAAAAAATAATCAGTTAGAATATAAAGCTGTTATCTAGAAAAAGTATGAATTTTCAGTGTTAACCTCTACCCTGCAGTGTTCATCCTTTCAAAGCTCTCCTTACGGTATTTTTTTTAATTGCTCACGTTTAAGCTACTTTGTAGCATCTGCAAGCCTAATATTATACAACCATATAGGAGAACAGAAAAGATGAAGCCTTCTTCCCCCCGCCCCGCCGCCCCGCCAGGTATCCAAGCTCAGAGCAATATCAAAACAAACCACAAGACAGAGCTGAAATAAACATGACAATAAACTAGAGACCTAAGATTTTATTTCACTGTGAGAAAAATGAGTAGTAAAAGATTTAAGAAGTCAGTAGAATGAGTGGATTAAAAAAAATCATAAAGAAAAGAAACACTTTAATATAAATATTCATCAAATCAATTTAGTGAACCCAAATGACATACACATCTTTATATTAAATTAAATAAAAAACATTTGATTTGGTGAAAATTTAAAACTAGTACACATGCTACCAAAGGCATCCTATACAAACAGAAATAACTGTTTCACACAAGGATTTGGAAGACTAATGCCACAAAACTGGTTAAATCCGTACTCTAAGAGCACCCCAATTTTCTCCATTATTTCCCTCATTACAGAATAGTAAAAATCTGTCTTCATCAAACTATATGGAATTAAGTGGAGCCAGAAGAAAAGTCCTAATCTACTGTACTTCAAAATAAAAGAAAAAAGTTGGTGTTTTTTTATTTACAGTGTCTGTTTCAGCAGAGTACTAATCAACATTCAGATGCATCTATTCTAGAGGTGAAATAAGTAAGACTTTAAACCAAAGATCTGCACATTTTTCAGGACATCACACACAGTGCTGCAGCCCATTTCCCACTGCCACCCTGAAAAGAAGTGGTGGTCAGGTTTAGAGTTCTCTTAGCAACTGTCTGCGCACGAGCATATCCATACAGAAAGCTGTGTGACCATGCTCCTCCTTGTCAGTGCAACCTCGTAACTGTGTAGCCTTCTTTAAATTCAAATTCTCCATATTTGAAAAATCTTTATTTAATCTCAATTTCATAGCACACGGATTACAAAACAGCTGTGTTCTGTATGTGAGGCATGTGCGAGACATCAGGCTCAGAAAACAGCACACAAATTCTTTCTACCTTCTCATGCACTTACTTGCATTATGCCTTCTCGTAATATAAATTTTTCTTCATGGGAAAGATGTATTATTGCCTTTGTCTGATGCTAAGTTTTACAGTGTTTAAACTGAGTTCTCCTAACTTTTGACAATTATTTTTTTGTCTAATAAAAACTAGCATTAAGCAAAGCTAGTAAAATGTAGAATGATCCACTGTAGACTTGTAGGCATGTCATGTTTACTCTTTTGAGGAAATTAAATTTCCTGATAATGGTCCTACAGTGAAGAAAGGCTGCACTTACATGGATGGAATTCAAACGCTATTAATTAAATTGACCTACATCACATTACAATTACTGCTGTTACTCTGAAGTTATGTGAGAAGTCACGAAAATGTGACTTTAGATGCCTCCTCCCCACTACAGGCATATGGCATTTTCCGAAGTCTCCCTTCCAAGTAGACAAGGCATGTCAACCTCCTCTGAACAAGAGACTAGAACCTTGTAACTAAGCAATAAGGAAGGTTCAGAGCTTTACATATAGAAGTCTCTGTAAGTGACATTTCTGGCCAGCTAGTTTAAATATTACTCAGCAGGCTGACTCCTTCGGCCAGTTTGACAGTTCTGCTTATGCAGTACGTAGACACCTAGTAGGATGCCTAGCTCATGGATAACAAACCTGCACTGGGAGTAGGTGCCTAAACATGAAGCACTGTGCTATCGAGCACCGTCGTACCACAGATCCTGACACAACGGCCTACGGACCTCGCCTTTACTGCCGATCGGATACCCATTCGTTTTGGAAAACCCCGGCACGTCAACTGCAAGACAGCAGAGTAACTCCACGGCGAAGCCTGCGCTGCAGCCGCTCGCAGACGTTCACCCTGTCTTACCCTGTACTGGAAGGAAACCGGGCTAAGCTCCCTGAAGCACAGATCTCCCTCGTAAATAGAGCGCAGCGCTTCCAGCTCCATCTGCAGCAAGGAGCAGAGAAAGGGGTTACGGATTTCAGCCCGAACACGAAACTCGCACCCAGCGGCGGTCCGTTTGCACGGC
>NW_010422504.1:0-1430 GCF_000710305.1 Buceros rhinoceros silvestris
TATATAAAACAAATGAGCAAGGATTTTTTTCTTTCCTGCACTGCAAATGCCAGATCTTTGGTCCTGTAGAGGCCCTGTAGGATGCAAGGTCTCATATTCTTGGTATGTAGTGAAATAGGAGCTTTGATCAGTTTAAATATCAAATTATAGAAAGGGATTCTAGTGATTCTTTGACTCACAAATTGTCGTTTGCTCAAGATAAATTTATGATCTCCCAAATAAATAAATAAATCTTGCTGTGAATCTTGAGATATTCTTGAACCAAAGTAGCAAAGATTAGTAATGTATTGAATATACTTCTAAATTACCTCTTGAATTATTGATGGAATATGACTCCTGTACTGTGGCTTTAACAACCAGTTCCTAGCATCTACGCTTACAAGTTAATACACCCTAAAAATGTATTAACAGAAGAGCAGATGAAACTATAAATTCAATCTTTTATTCTCCCTATATTTTATTAAAATGTATTAGATTTTTCTGCCATCTACAAGGTCAAAACTAAAAGTTCTTCAACATCAGTTTAGCTGAGTTACAGCAAACAGAAGAGTTAATCATAGAATCATAGAATCATCTAGTTGGAAGAGACCTTTAAGATCATCGAGTCCAACCGTTCCCCTTTGTGATGGGTTTTAATTATCCTTCCTGTGTTGGAGCAGACAGGCAGACTCCAGGAGCTCTCCTGCTACCTCCGTTCAGGTGCTTGTACACAAAGGCAGGGCTCTGGACCCCTGTGGAGAGGGTGCCTGCAAGTCTGAGTTTTGTCGAAAACTCATTTAGATCCCATCTCTGATAATTGACCACAGTGCACGTCTATCTACTATATAAACGGGAGTCTTGTCGAAGAGACAGCACCAGCAGCAACAAGCAACAGGCGTGAGCAACAAGCACAGGGCGTGAAGGCCGCAAGCTGCAGAAGCATCAGAACGCTGTCTCTTCTCGGAGAAGGCAGAGAAAGGGATCTCGCTCTGTTCTAAGACGTTAGAACAGGGGCTACGAAATACTGGAGTTGGGACGCCGAGGACAATACTTTGGTAAGAAATTGCATTTCTGTAAGCGAGAGATTCCTCTGTTAGCTAGTGGAGATAAAGCTATTGTGAATGGTCTCCCTAGATTGTTGGTAAATAGTTCTCAATTTGCATTGGCAAAGAGAAGGTATTCGGATTTAAATCGGGAGCTGATTTACTTGCAAAACCGGTTTCTCCCTCCTTTTAAGTTGTCAGTTACCTGTAAGGTATTGTTCTTTGTAAAAATTTCCTAACCAGACATCATTCGAACTTGTTTAAGGGAACCTAATAAAACCCGTATTATTTTTATAATTGTCTGCGGGGTATTTTCGTAACACCCTTTCACTGTCAGGGTCCCTAAACCATGTTGCTCAGCACCAAATCCACACAGTTTTGAAACACCTCCAGGGATGGGGACTCCAC
>NW_010422505.1:0-5434 GCF_000710305.1 Buceros rhinoceros silvestris
GTTCCTCCATGTTGAACCCAGGACAAACCCAAACAAACTTATTTGTGTTAAAAGTAAATGCATCATGAAAGAAAGAGAAAAATTGGAATTGCCATAATTTGGTGGCCTGCAGCTCAGTGGTTTCCCATCTGAGCCATTGAACTCTGCCCTCCAGACAGCTGCACACACAGGTTTGTGGACAACCTTTGACCAAGAGGTGCCCTGTGAATGCAGGTGCAGGGCATGGGCCAGAGGAAGAGCAGGACAAAACTCTGTCTGTCTCGTGTGAATGTGTGCATCAGTAGGTTGCAGATGGACAGCAGGGAAAAGTGGACAGAGAAGCAGAGCATGGGAAAGGGGTCACTGAAAGCCGTTTGATCTTGAGCAGAGGTTTTGTGCAGGCTTCACTGATCTTTGCAGCTTTAGGAACAGCCGGGTGCTGTAACAGGGTCTTTTGTCCTGTCCTGTGGGAGAATATGCCAGGAGGATAGCTCGAACGTGTTTTACTGCTTCATGTTTTTCAATCCTACCTAGTTTAGGGCATCCTTCCCTGACGCTGCGTGTGAGCTTTTCTGGCCTGTGCGCACCTGAGCGGTGATGGACTCATACTCACAGGCCTGAGTCTGGTAAGTGCAATTCACAGTTGGAGGAGACAGGTCCAAGGCATCATCTCTCTACAAATATGGTTTCCATGTGAGATGTGACTGTAGATACTTAATCAGCTGGAGTGAGCACGGGAGTGGCACACTCTAATCTGCTTACAGCCCATTCTACCCACAGTCAGGAGTTACTTTGTGGTCAACAGTCACTTCTTACACTAAAATGTTAAACTTAATAGCCAACCTTGGGGCTCACCAGAGGGTCCTCCTCTGAGAGTGCAACCTAACCTATGGCAATACCAACGCCACAGCTCAAAGATGCAGGGAAGGCGAGCACATTCTCCTTCAACCCAGAGGAGGCTGCAATCTTAGAGATGTGAATCTACAACTAACCAGATGAGAAGAGGCACACTCAAAATAATGCTCAGGGAAGTTAAATTACTGAACCAAAAGATGGATTCTAATCTTTTGCAGCTGAAAGACATAGGAGAGCTACTTGGCAATGAGGTTTTCTGTGGTTGTCTTAGTTATCATGTACATTTTCCATTTGAAGTTTTGCACTAATATCTCATTAGTTTGCACACATACTAAGACGTATATGGCTGAGAATGATACAGCAAAGATCTGGGGACATTTTACGTTTTCTGGGGAGGAGGGGAAGGGAGAGGACCTGTTCATGCACTGGCTGTAACCAATCAAGTTTTGCATGATGCCAAAGAATTAAACACAGTAAAGCCAGACCCTGTCAGCAGTGAGTTGATTGCTTTAAATAAGGGAGATTTCCTGAATGTTTAAATTGAAACTTCTACTATGATTAAAGCAAGGAGAAGTACCAGGATGCTTCCTAACTATTTAGTTCCTAAAATTCCTGTGAGGTCTGGAGATGACAAATTCAATTCTGATGTGCTGTGTTTTACACTCTGCAGGCTGTAGTAAAAGGTAAAACTAATCAAGCTTGGGTTTCCCATGGGCTGTGCTTTAAGATGTTTTCTTATTTAAAGTCATGGAAATATGTTAAAACCCACATAGACTGGGTGAAGTTTATACAAGGCAAAATGTATTCGTCTATGCTTTTGCACCATGTGCATATTTTGACTTTTCATTATTTTTTGTTTGTTTAATCCTTTATCCTGCTCAGAACTGTATTCCAGCCACATTTGCAGACTGAAGATGGGGAAGAACAGTTTATAACTATCTTGAAATGTTGCAAAAGACTGTTTAGGGCAGAAGGTACCTTGGTAGTGAATTGAATGTTAAATGCAGGGGGAAAGAGAATAGGCACGTACTCACAGTAAACTTAATTACAGGGGGCGAAATATTCATGCTGCTTATAAACTTTTTAAGAAAAAAAACAGATTTTATCTCCAAGCCTATGTTTTAAAGGTAAGTTTCAGTTCACCTACAACAACGCTTCCTCACCTTTTAAAGCTTCACAAAATGAATTGCTAGGTGGAATATGCCTAATTTATCATCACTCAACATTCCATGCAGCAAGGAAAACGCTTTCACATGGGCCTTTTTGGAAGATCCGTCTCCATCAGAAATTCCTTCTGACCTGACTATGAATGCATTTTTTCAAACACATATTTTTGAAATGATAATTTTTAAGTTTCCTGAATGAAAATGATGTTTCCCATTGTGAGTAAATGAAGCACTATTTTTGTGCAACCACATACTTCACCATATAAAATGATCTCATCAGGATTTCTATATCCCACCAGAAGAAATATTCATCTTTAAATCTTCAGTGTCTCAGAAGTTTTAAGGCTGGTTTCAGTCAATATTGTTTACATTTCCAAAGTTTAGCACTTTTCATTATAGTTATTTATTGTGGAGATGTTCTTTTCAGTTCATAATTAAAATCTCCACATGCAACTTCTCTGGTACGATTTCCAAGTTTAAGTTGGAGAGGAAGAAAAGAGGAATATATTTTGAAGATTTATTATATCATGTAGTGGTCCTTTACCAAATGAATGACAGATGGATAATGAGTATTACTTAACTGCCTATGTCATCATTTTGCATTCTGCTTGAAAGCCTGAAGTATGCTCACAACAAATCAAAAATACAGACATAGAAAATTCACATTTATATGGTTTTGAATGCTAATTCAGTACGTATTTGGCTTTGCTAGTCCCAGAGGAACCCCTGCTGCTGTTAGCAGATATCTATATGAAACCTAAAGGAGCATTCTAGAGGCAAAAAATGCTGTCTTTTCTAAATGCAATGGTTTGAACACATGAGTACAGATGCTGTTGGAATTTGGGTTTATGTTTGCTTATTCTGTTCAGCTTTTAACCAAGCGACGTTGCAATTGCTGAGAAACTGTGTCACTGTGTTATTGAAGCCTACATGTTGGTTTTAAATAACATTTTCCATAAACAGGATTGTTTTGATTAGTACAAGCTAAAGAGCACCCGCTGTCAAGCAGGCTTTGGAATCCCTTCAGATTATGCTCCAATTAGTTCATACAGTGATTGACAGTGGGGTGCTGCTGTGAGATCCTCCCTCATGGGTCTGCCCTACACAGCCAAGTGCAGGAGCTGAGATCACACACTCACTCAATGGTCTTTATGTACTGCTGCATTTAGGATTAGGGTGGTTTTCAGGCTTAATCCCACGTAATCAGATTGCACCACTGTGGAAGCAAATGATGAAATCCCGTTCTCTTCAAAACAAACAGACGCACGTGGTTAGTGAGGGAGTAAGTGGGTTTAAGTCTCCTTCATGTGAGCTCTGCCTGTTTACTCAACAATATCATGGATGTCGATGGGGGTCTGCGTGGTGGAGGTGCCTTCACCATGGCCATGCACATCTAAACTACTTGCTTTGCCAGCAGCATCAAACTAGGCTTGCCTGGGGTGGCCCCAGCTGCTCAGGTTTGCTACCCACTGCTAAGCCACACCAAAACACTGGTGAGCATCAGCACACTCGGAAACCCTGGGATGCCTCTGTGGATGCACTGCGGCTGTACCTTCAGAGCTACTCAAGTCAAGCGAGGAAGCAGGAGCTGCATCTGCAGGCAATTACCGCCTCAGCCCAGACTAAACAAAGGGTGACCGCTGCAGCCCCGCTGATCCCAGAGATAGGCAGCCCTGGCCAGAGGGACTGGGAGAGACGCTTACCGCTTCAGCCTGGACCGCTCACCCAGGCGGGTGTTTAGCACTGCCAAGCACGGGAAGCCAGCAAGTCTCAGGTAATTGTGAGTGACAGGGAAAGGCAAGGAAAGAGCAAGTTTAGCTTTGTAAAGGCATAAAAGCGTCTCTCCCTTGTGCAGCATTGTTTTATTCCCCCCTCAGAGGCAGGTCTGACTCTACCCGCGTGGATTTCAGGCGCTCCTTTCGGGGAGAAGAAAGGGGTTTCTGTGCTCTTTGAAGCCCATGTATGCCGGTCAGACAGGAAGCCAGAGCTCCTGTCAGTCAACAGCACATGCAAAATTTATCAAGTATATTACTTGACAGAGGTTACTCTGTCATTACTAGCTAACAGGGCTCTGCCAGAGAATTTTTTTTATGGAAGCATGTGCTGTCAAAGGCAAAGTGTCCACTGATTGATTGCCACAGCTGACCTAAACATACAGGGATCACTGTGTAATAACCTCTTTATCATATATAAACCACCAAATGCTAAGTTCAATATCACTAATGGCCTCACTTAAAGCCCCGAAGCCAGGCGAATTCAAAGGAAGAGGGGGAAATGCCATCCTTTGTGTAATCACTGCAGCATGCAGCGGGGCTGCCGCCTGCGATGGAGACGTGGGACTGTGGAGCAGGACCACCGAGCCCCACTGCCTGCAGCGGGCTCAAGGGAAAACACTGTCCATCCTATGGGCTGAGCTTTTCATGGCACAAAATGTATTTATACATACGGATTGCTCACTTCTGTGTTTTCTGCTAAGCAGCGTGCTGTGGTTGTTACAGAAATATTGTGCAACAGTTGGGTCCAGGAGATCCTGAGCCCGAAAACTGCTTGAACTTTCCCCAAAAATGGTAGGCCCCCTGTTGAAGAAGTTTGCTGATGGTTAAAGCTCCTTAAAAAAACCCCCAACAAATCAAAACAGAGGAAAAGTAGCATTTACAGAATGGAGGAGAAAGCTTTCCGCAGCTACAGGCCAAGCATTAAGCTCTCTATCGGCCGTTTAAATGTATCGTTGCTGTTTCCTTCGGAGATATAACTACAGGTAGAGAAAGCATGAATGTTACTTGAGTTGCCGTTTTCTCAGGGAAGACAAAAGGCCTGAAGGAGGGAGGGGAAGAGAACTGAATATACTGTTTGCATCATTGGGTATTACAATACTTAGAGTTTGAGAAATACAAGGTTCGATGGGGAAGAAGTACTATTGTTGGAATCTTTGAAAAGTTAGAAAAGAACTCAGCTACCAAAAGTGAGCGAAGGCTGAATTTTAATCTGTTACTGTTCTCAAAAAAAAGAAATGACATTTTCCCCTTAATGTTACCATGAATTCTCCCTTCAGTTGTTCCACGGCTGTTAAAATCTTCTGCCTAGCTGTAAATGCAGCAACTATTTAGGCAGAGATCAGCGGTAATTTCAATAGCCAGGAGCCAAGCCCTTGTCCCCCTGAGGTCAATGACATAGCTTACTATAATAAACACACAGCATCAGGCCGAGAGTCATTTCTGGTGGGAAGGTCTAAGGTCTTGCGGGTCTTTTTGTCACGGTGTTTCCTGGAAGACTATGATAGGACTGCAGCTGGGGATGCATAGAAAAGTCCTATGTGAGGAAGGAGTCCTGTGAACAATTTGTGACAGGAACTACTTGGCATTGGGCTTCGGTTCATGCACAGAATGGATTTTTTTTTTTTTTTTTTTCACAAACCCACCCGTTTCATTTGTTGT
>NW_010422505.1:5446-14036 GCF_000710305.1 Buceros rhinoceros silvestris
TGTTTGGGGTTGGGGTTCGGTTTTAGCCCAGAATTGATTTTTTTTTTTTTTTTTTAGCCAAGCCAACGCGTTGCTTTGGTTCTGCTCAAGCAAAATACTCATGTAACCTCAGACAAATAATTCCAGCCCCTCTCAATACGTGCACAGGGCTAGATCACCGTCACCATATTACAAATCGTCTTCTGGAAATCAAGTGAAACAACCAACAACGGTCCAGTGTTATTAATAAGTGCTTTATAACAACCAAAAAACCCAGCAGAAAAAACCCGGGACAGATGCCCTCTTGCTGCTGCACCTGTTGCTCTCTTGCCTGTTTAAGGGAAGCACAGAGCAAGCGCTGCTGCGAGCAGAGCTGTGGAGGCAGAGTATTCTCGAGGGATACTCTGAAATCGGCAGGGTGCTTTCGTTCAGGGGCAACTTATACCCATATACCACCAGCAGGGAACAGCCCGGCTCTGCAGGCGAGCCCCTGGGGGGACGCTCTGCTTTGGCTGGAGCCGTAGGGTGTGAATGGGGTATCCAGAAGAATTAAACCATCTTTCTGTAAGGGACGAACACGCGGAAATGCCACCGCTGTAAATCTGGGTTAACACCACCTGGGCAAAATCTTCTGTGAACGGGAAAGAATTTACTGCTTCTGGTGGAAACTGTGCACAAATATGTTTCCATGAAAGCAGTTTCCTAGAGTTTCAAATTGAAAACAAAATGTAGTCAATGGGTTCAGGTAAGAATTTCTTCGGCGTATGAGATTCATTTGAACCTGAAGTGAAATTCAGTAGTCAGAGACCTGGGTCTGGTTTTCCTGAGCCGTCCCTAGTCAGTCCATTACCCACCTTACCCTGCCCTGTATGTAACTTCTCTGACAGTTGCTGTTGGTAGTCACGAAAGATGGATTCAGCCAGCTAGGGTTTCTTCACTACCTATGAGTCAATCACTCATAGCACAGTGACTGCAGCTACAGTGAAGTAGCTTCATCGCTCTAATGAAATGACATTAACGTAGAATATTTATATGTGGAAATGCTACAGTGGGACCTGGATAAAAGGCCAATACACACTGGGAAAAGTTTGAAACACTGGAGGACATTCTTTCTCCCTTATGACAGTAGAAAATTAAGGTTCTCTTGGTCAGGCCTATGGGATTTTTCATGTTCTTCGCATGTCCCATATCCTGTTTTCATCTGAAGTAGTTAATATACTGCACCACATATGCTTGACTGCTTTCACTCACCAGTTCCTTACCGGACATTTTCTTTTACACCCTTAAAAGAAAAGCTCAAGCTGAAATCAGCTTCAGAGCCCCCCCTCCCAAAAGAGCTAGACAATTCATTCCTGGTTCAGTGTCTTATAATACCTGGAAGGGAGGACAACAGAGTGGCCTGTGATAACCAGCTCACACCTGTCACCTTTCTTAAAAATAGCCGTTGAGTCAGCCTTCCTCATGGTTTCCCACTCAGCGACGTTGTAAATAAACAGTGAGTGATTCTGATGATGCCCTGCAAATTCCAGGAGGAATTCCTGTCTATGGAGAATCCCATCCATCCAGTCACGGTGATTGATGCTCTCCTGTTCCAGTTATTACATGCTATCTCAACTTTTATACTCAAGCAACAGGATATTAAGAAGCTGTAGTCCTATATTCATGCGTGATCCTTGTTCCTTCATAGTGGTGGTACCCACAGATAACATATTTGGGAGATTCCTGACAGGAGTACTTGCCCAGAACTCCACTGGGGAGCAGATGAATGTATTGTACAGCATGACTTTGAGATGTGATGAGATGTGGAGATGTATTAAGTGACTTGACCTGTAATTTCCTTCCCCTCTCGAGCCCCTTTGGTGAGAGTGTACTTCGAGAGATCGTGTCTCTTGTGATCGGCCTCTTGCCACCAGAAAAAGATGCAAAGAGGACCTCTCCATATGGCTTTTGCCACTGGTCCTTCACTGCATTCAGGAACATCTCAAGCCCAGTGGTGTCAAACTCTGACTAGAGGAGTTAGAAGCAAGGCATAAGCAATCTTCCAGCTGTGGGGAGAGAACCCTGGTGAGAAAGGATGTCTAATCCATGCTTGGAGAAGAGTCAACGAGTTTGAGTCAGTGAGCAGCTGAGGGAAACAAAATGATGAAGGAGGCCTACATTTGGAAGCAGGACAGTATTTCAGGATCCAAAGTGCTGTGCATCAACATCATCATTGGAGAGGCAAAAGGCGGAAGGGAAGCCATGGAGAGCGTATAAACAGATGAAAATCCAGCTCACAGAGGTACCTGGCTCTGCTGCAGGTATTATAGTCAATTTGCACATCTTCTCTCTGAAGAGAGCTTTCTAAAAACACCTCTTTGTGAGAGAGAGTTGCCAAAAATAACATTTTATCAGCAGCACACCTTGTCAAAACCAGCACTTTAGCTAGGGCAAGCACTCAGCGTGCAAATAATGTTTTTGCAGGAGCAAAGATTCCCATATTGGAAGGTAGAAGCTGTTAGCACACTACTTTCACTAAATCCGTTCCTCCCCACTTCTTTTTGATAAAATGTATTTTCATCCATCTCCACCCCCTAATAAAACATTATTTTTGGAAAGTTCCTGCCCTTCATGAAACACCATTTTCCTCAATCAAAATGCCCGATAAAACTCCACTTTCAGCAAGCCTTTCCCCTTAAATTGCCATGGTCCTTACTCCTGATAAAAAGGCATTTTCTGTTAAGTCTCCACTTCTGATAAAATGTTACTTTTTCCAAATTTCTGCTCCTGATAAAACATTCATTTTGCCAAGATTGGCTCCTGAGAAAATGTTATGCTTGGCAAGGATTGTTCCTGATAAAACATTTATTTTTGCCAAACCTCTACTTCTATTAATTTTTTTCCTCACAAAATTATTATTATTTCCCCTAAAGCCTCTGTAATGTAAGATATTGGATATGACACAACGGTGGGTGATGGTATCATTTGCCAAGCAGTCTTTTATCCACGTCCATGATTATTAACAGTGAACCCCTGAAATGCTGACACTGAATGCCTCTTGCACAGTGTGGTTCTTCTGGAAGCCTTGGAAGGAACAGTGAAAAAGATATTTGCACCCTTGTGCTGAAAATGGGTTCGGTTATCGTATTAGCTCCTCATATAACGCAAACCTGGGCTTATTTAGAATTAAGAAAGATCAGACCCACCAACAGGTTAAAGGCAAAACACTTATGGAGATGTTCAGGATTTTCCAGTTCTCTAATATTTAATGTTCCAGTGAGGTTAAATGAGGTTATAGACAGGAGATTCTGGCTTGTTCATAGCAAAACTTCAGACTGACAGCAGTTCTTTGTCTATTCTGTCTCATCCTGCCCAAATTTACATTGCTTACTGCCATACCGCACCACGTATTTCTCAGAAAATACTTCTTCTATGAGTATGTGCAAGAGTTTGTCCCTGCAGTTGTGAGGTGCTGTAGGAAGGGGAGACAATGGCCGAGAGTTCATTCTGGCACAAGACGAGAGAACTTGGATAATGTATTCTGGAGCACTCTCCCCCCCTTTCATTATCACATGTCCCTCTGTCTGGCAATGTTCAGCCTGACTCCAAGGGTCTTTACCTACTTCTGTGTCAAGTCTCATTCAAGAGCTAGTAATGAACTTCCTGATGTTTTTCACGTGTTTGCACAAAGTGCAGCTGATCACTTACACGTGTGGTTAGGGGGCTGTGGCACACAGTGTGCGAGAAAGGATGAGGACCTGAGTCTGCCTAAGCTTGGAGAAGCCTCAGGTCTGTGAATGCTGCCTGCAGCTACCTAAAGAGCACTATACAGAAGATGAATCCAGACTCTTCTCAGAAGAGCACCTCTGCAAGGTCAAGAGGCAACAACAGGCGCAAGTTGTAGCAAGGGATTTTCCACTTGGAAGGAAGAATAAATATCACCTGTGAGAGTGGGCAGGCACTGGAGCAGGTGCCCAGAGAGGCTGTGGAGTCTCTGTTCTCAGAAATATTCAGAACAGAGCTGGACACAGCCCTGAGGAATCCAACTTTGAAGACAACACCACTTTTAGAAGATCAGATCAGACAAGCAGAAGTCCCTTCCAACCTGAATATACGATTTTCAGCGTACAGCAGATTACACACAGAAGCTGGAACCCAGAAAACAGAGAACAATTTCTTCACAGTGAATAAAAAATTTACTTTGAGCTGAGTTAAATATTAGGCCACAGCTGGTGTATTTTTCTTAATTTTCCTAGTTAATCTCTCATTTGAGTTATACTTTCAATATATTAGCCTTCTGAAGGTTAGACAGAAGACGGTAGATAGTTCATGGGAAGATGCATTAGAATTAGTGATTTTGTTTAAATGTCAAATTTATAAAGCCTCAAAGACAGAGGTGGGAGTTAGAGATGCCAAATCTCAAAGGAGCCTCAGAGAGAAGGTGCTAACCTGAAGACAGAGTTGCGTGGAGGCTGTGAAAGTATGTGAGCAGAGGCAGGCAAAACGGCAGTAGTGTTCTTCCCAGCAGCAAAACTCACTTCGATCAGCTTAAGCCAGTCGAGAAACTGCATTTTCAGAAAGTGCCCACTGGATCTGATCTAAGGTTTTGGTACCAATACGGGTTGCTCTCTCACCTCCATACTTCTCTTTCTAAGCAAATGAACTAGGAGGTGGGGGAGCGGAGTTTGGCTTGCAGTATATTTCATTCACCCTAGTGCTTGTGCTGTGAGAGCTGATTTAGGGTGAGGTTGGCAAGCCGCAAGGATCACATGCTCTTTCTGGTGCATCCCTGCAGTTCCCGTTCCCAGGTTTAGGGTCACCAAGACCTAGCGCCAGCGTAGTGCAATTGCTTGACAATCTCCTGGTCGCACAGCTCAATTTAGGCACTAATAATGCAAGAATCCAGCAGGAAGTGCTGTCTGCAATGTGAACACCAGACGGCACATCTTTCACAAACAGCAGGGCGTGCTGGGTCCCAGGAGTGCCTTTGGATTGCAGCCCTCTGCATTCAAAAGGCCCAGCATGTATTCTGGACATTACAGTTGAAGAGCAACATATGAGCAAATACCCATGGGTTGGCCTTGAACTCATCTCAGGTTACCAGCCACTGGGCTCAGTAACCAGTTAGCCCCACAAGTAAGGAGTATTCTAACAAAGAGAACACTGGCTTGATGTACGTCACTGCTCCTTTGCTCACCAGAGTGAGAAGAAGCCCTTTGTCCTTGCAGTTTAGCAGAAGTTAGTAACTTTTTAAATAAACATTTTTAAATAAAAAGCTAAAATCAAAGGCATGTCTTACCAGCAAGAAGCTGAAGTAATTAACGAGCCCTCTCTTGTTTCCTTGCACTCTGACTTTAACAAAGTGACAGTGGACAAGATGTAGTGACATGTAAATCCTTAAGTCATTACGCTGCAGAACATGACAGCACTACCTTTATTCATAAAAGAGACTGGAAAACCAGTATTGATCCTTTCCCTCTCTCCACACCTCAGCAGATACAGGTGTTGTTCTGAAAACAGAGTAAAACTCTGTACAACATTAATCTCTCACTTCAGATTAGAAAATGTAATGATCCTTGTCTGGTTTCATTTGTGTTATCTTTTCATCCCGGAATGGGAGCATTTTCTTGCCAAGAGAAGAAAAAAAGCTAAAATGTTTTCCAGGTTATGTCATAATAATAAACCTTAGATCCACTACAGCAGAAATTGCATGAAAGAAATGTTAACAAGTCAGTAATAATGACGAACAGAACTACAATCTAACAGCACCTACCTTGCTATGAATTTTTTGAAAGAAAAATAAGAATGAGATTCAAATGCAGCCGCTGGTTTGGGATGTCACGTACTGCAGTGGTAAACTTTGGGTGCCAAGGTAACGCTCTGAAGATACCCCAAACCAGTGGCCGCTTCTGAAAACGTCAGCCGTAGATTTTACTACGCTGACATTTAAGTTAAAGTCATGATGACCTCACAGCGAGTCGCTCCTTGCGTCTTACTCATACTAGGCTTCTGTACATATTTTTTGTTTTTCTTCTGTAATACCTGGCCTCTAGACAGGCAGCTCCCTGCTATGTTCTTGCAATATTTCCAAAACATAAACATGTGCTTACAGGCATTTTTCAGGTTCCTCAAATTTCCAGTTTTTTTCAGTGTCCACACTTCCACATAAACCAAAACTCTTTAAATACAGCATCGTTTCTTTGGCTGTTTGGAATTTGTCTTCCCAAACAAGAGGCATGTAAATCAATGCAACATGTTTGCACAAAGTGTTTGCATACAGTCTGATAAAGCACAGCAATGTAAAAAGTGCAAAACCACTGACAGACTATTCCTCTGACTTTTCCCAATACTCACAACCTTGCTGTTTTCTGGATTCAGCCTTGGGACCCTACAGAGGTTTCTACCTCATCATCGAACAGTAGGAGTTAGAGTTTCCCTGAAATCGCTTTATGACTCATGTTGTTGATCTATTTTAAGACAGCCAGCCCACTTCCAAAATTCAGTCACTTCTGACATCCCCTGCCATGTTCACCTGCCACTCCTGGCTGCTCTTCAGCAGCTAATTTGCACACCACATAAGCATTTAAAATGTGCAGTTAAACTGGGAGTAAGATATCAGTACTAGGCGTAGTTGATGACCTTTCTGTTAATGACATAAGCAGATTAAGAGGTATTCTTTTAAAGAGGGGAACATCCCCGCCCCAAACACCAACAAGACAATCTATTGCATTTGCTTTTAGGAGTCAGGCCCTGACTCATTTGCTATTCTAAATGGCTGAAGTCACAATTATGTTATGCTTAAAATATTAGCGCCATAAATAAAGCCATTAATGCTTATGTGGTTTTCTAGGAAAGCTTTACTAAGAGATTTCATTTTTCTATCAATCCCTGCAGTAGACACAAGTCTAGAGGCACCCAACCTCTGTCTAGACGCTCCCCCCTTAATATCATATACATAAAGTTTCTATTGCAGTTCTCTGCAATAACATAACTAGTCCCCAAACAACATCGCACAAGTAGGAAGATATAAACGTCTAGTTCCACACCTCAGGTCAAATCTTTTCAATCTGGCAGACAGATAAAAGGTGGTTAAGGTTAAAACAAAGTATCTTGGTTTAAGAAAGTAAGAGGGAATGAGAACCTATTGATTTTCTCTGCAGTAAATAACCACGAGAGGAGTCATGTTGGAAGTGGTTTTGAACTGTTAGGGCACAATCTGAGTGCAATGTGCATGCTACGAATTCTCCACTCAATGAAACCAGTTGCCAAGTCATTTCTCATGCTGGGAGGAAACGAAAGAGCCACACAGAACACCAACCCTCTGTCACCTCTCCTACCCTTTTAATGAAGGGGCCAGGTAACAAGAATTTGAACTGATGCAGATGGTGCTATTTAAGAAATGAGAATCATTCCGTTTGCCAGAGAGGAGTATTTCTGTCATTCCTGTGGAAAGCTGGGGTAAAAGACCTTGTCCCTGGACATGCAAGTGATGAGCAGAAGACAACTGATGACTGGATTAGCCATAAATCATGAACATCAGCTTGAGTGTCAGTAGGCTTGGCCCTAGCCCCTGAGGCAGGTCACTTTGCTGGCAGCACAGCTGGTTGCCTCTGTGCCCTCAGGTCAGCTTGGCTCCAAGATTCCTAGAGTGTGAATTTCCATGACTTACAAGCTGTGGGGTTAGGAAAGACTTATGATCATACGGGTCAACAGCACTGTATTTTGACTGTTCCCTGCAACTGTTAATTGCTATGAAATTTGAAGCATTGGAAAGGGCTCCCAGAACGCAGGACAGCTGCTTGAGGCAAGCACATTTTAACAAAGTCAAAAATACACCTCCAAACCAAAGCGAGATTAGGTTGCTTTAGGAAATTCTGAGTTTCATTTCTTAATACTTCTCATATTTTGCAAAGTACCATATGGAGGTTGTAGCCATTTTATTTTTAGTTGGTGACAACAACCAAAACAAGTTCTAGACTAGGAAGGGAGAAGGCAAGGTGCACTGTCAGGGAGGAAAAGGGGCCTAGGACCGCAACAGAGCACAGATAACAATAATGAGTATCTTTTAATTGCAACAGAACTACATCTGGCAAAGGATAGCCAGCTGTGTTCCTTGCTGAAATTTGAATCCACTTACTTATCTCATAGGGAAAGCAACAGAGACTGGTCTGAAGGGTAGTAGAGGAGACATTGACACATGCTGTAAGTATTCCTGTGGTAAAACACAAAGCAGGCAAGTCCACTGTTGCCACAAAACTATAAATTGTGTTCAGTAGACATGCTGTCAAAGAATTAATTTGAAAACTAGCTTTGGTAAAGAAACCACCAGTGAGTTATAGCAATAACACATGTGGTTAGCTGAAAGCTCCTGTTAACCTAGAGAAACAGAAATCCTGGGGACCTTGCTTTTACTAGAAGTGCTGAGGTAAATTCCCTCATGGTGGGAAGCCTCTCAGATGGGATTGACTGGAATCTCTGTTGGTTAATGTTAATAAAACCTTGCACTAGTTGATGTCAGCACTGAGATATTCACACACAGCACAGGGGAGCTGTGAGTAGATCCAGAAGAAGGATGGGAAAAGAAATGAAAGAGCCTGTCTGAGCAGCATGATGCTGGCGGGGGCGGGGGGAT
>NW_010422506.1:0-1283 GCF_000710305.1 Buceros rhinoceros silvestris
CCTTCTCCTAGGATGGTTGCCCGAAGGCTAAGCTGAACAGGAGGACTGGGTCAATAACAAGCTATCTCCTAAACTAAACTGCACTAACAGCTCTCCTGTTAATGAGAGCTAAATGGGAGGCCTCAGAATATGGCCCCACAAGCTTCACTGTCAGAGTTGGTGGAAAACAGAAATGACTGTCAGAACTCGAATGAATTTTATACTGAACTGATTTTAAACACCCCTTGCAATTCAACAGATAATTTTATACATATATGTGCACTGAGAGAGACTTTTACAAGCTTTAGCTCCTCCAAATCTTCACTATGCCCTCTCTTTCCCAACTCTGCTGATCACCTATGTAAGTTTACATATAAGACTATTCTCCTGTCCTCTCAGTGCCTTTCTCCTGGTAGCTTATTCAGAAACATTCCTCTGCCAGCATTTCTGACAACCTTATATGGGGCTGGAAACATGGTATCATCAGGAAAAGAAGACCAGACCAAGATCATTTTGTTCAAAAGAAAACCCATCCCCTCTAGTAATGCAAGTGAGAAGCAGAAGTCAAAAGCACCAGGAAGCCACTTCACCACCACCTCAATTTAATTTGGTTTGATTCAGACCAGTTAAGGTCCTCTTATTTAATACATGCACTGACATCTGAGCCAAGAGCTCAGTCAAGTAGAATAGCTTCCAGTTCAGTCTATTTAACAACTACTAGAGCAACAGATACATTTCAGCCAACATGGAATTAGTAGAGATTCCTGCAGGACTCTAGAGAAAATGATTACAGAAAGAACATGAGACTTCAAAACAAAGTTGTATTTACTACCAGGCAAGACACAACTTTGTTGCCTGTTAACTCTTCTAATGTCCTGGTTTGAGCTAAAACTTCCTTGTTTTGGGTAATGGACAAATAGAATTATTCCATACAAATACGATAATTCCGCAATTAATTGGTTAAGGGGGGTCAGGTGAAACATTACATCGGGAGCCTTTAAAAGCAGCAGCTTGGGGGAGTGACTCCCTCTTGGTCTTCCAGCACGAAGGCAGCGCTCCCTCAACTCTGCCAGTAAGGGACCAGGCTGAGACCGGAGGGCTGCATCGTCCAAATCGCTGAAGGTTACAGACTTTGAGCTATTGCTGCCGTGAGTTTTCGTCTAGAATCGGGTGTGATAACTGAGCTCTCCCAGCTGTTTCGTGCCAAGGGTTTTTTCCCTGCTATTAAATCGGCTGCGTGCGGGGGCTCCTTTCCCCCCCCCCCCCCCCCCCCCCCCCCCCCCCCCACCGCCCCCCAGCACCCG
>NW_010422506.1:1410-16733 GCF_000710305.1 Buceros rhinoceros silvestris
CCCCCCTACGCCGCGGACAGAACTTTACTCTGCGCTCCGCCTGGGACACAGCAGCAAAAGCCTTCACTCCCACGTTGTCGTTGGATGCCTGCCCAGAGCACTGACCTTGAACAGGACTGCACAGAACTTTGGTTATCGGAGTCTTTTCTTAGTTTTTTTTCCTTTCTCGGTTTGTGCATATGTAGAGTAGTGAATAGTGGTGTGGTTTTCTTGTTTATTAAACGTTTTGTTTCACTTTCCCAAAGTCAAACCGAGGTGTGAATTTCTTCTTCTGTAAAACTCCTTCTGTCTCTAACGAGACAGAGGAGAAATAGTTAAGGAATTCAAGGGGTTGTTTACCTCGGTCCTCGACCCTTAACATCTAAGAAGAACCATTTACATCCTGATGGTGGGACACTGGTCCTTCATACAGGTGAGGGAAAAACCTGACAATAGATGAAATAGGAGCATGGGAACTAAACAGCTATTATCCACTGCATCTCACATTTTTTCCTCCATTTTTTCCTCACAATAGCTGAGTCTGGAAAGCAGAGGAGAATCTAAGGTGGATTGCTCAGTCACTGTCCACTCCCTTTTCTCTTCTATACATCCACCCACAACCAGAGCAAATAGTAGTAAGACAGACTCCAAGCAGCTACCAGCATATTTTGCAGAAGACAGCTGTGACAGGACATCAGCAAGCAAGGAGAGCTTGTCAGATCTCAGAGATTTTGCTACAGGAATGTCCACTCGTACACAACATTTTGAAGCCTTCATAACTAAATATGTATTTTTTATATATAGTTGTTATCAGAAAAAGTAGCCATAGGCCCAGTCACACAAATACATCAATTAGTTCTGAAAAGAACTTTTAATACTATATCCATAAAAATAAACAAAATCTAATCAAGTGATGCAAAATCTGATCATCTTTGCAAAGACACATGCCTTTTAAAAATGGGCAACAATCCAAATCCTTCAAATCTTTTGTAATATTTTTTTGAATTAAGAAAGCCTTATTTGCTTTTACATCCTGATTTTAATATTCTTTTGGTTCAGAAGTGCTTATTTCCATATGATGGCTATAAAAATGCACATAAAACTAAGCAGAAACCTTGCTGCTTCAGGCTGATTCCGTTCAAGCTGAAGTAAAAAGAATGAATAATGCAAAAAGATACATCCTAAACAGGACAGAAGTGTGCTCAAAAAACAACCGTTTTTCAACATTCAGTCCCCTCACACTGAAGTCCTTAATAAGCAGAACCTGCTGTACACTGTATAGCAATTAGAGCTGTAACTGGCAGTTTCACCTTCTGAGGAAAAAAAAAAAAGGTAATTTATACTGTCATCTGTTAAACCACAGACTGTAAATAGTTCTGCTGGGGAAAACTATTCTAGGACAGTTTAAAACATGGGGAGATTTGTAGCTAGTTCTCTGAACTCTCTCCTTACCATTAATTATTCTAAAAAAAAAAAAAAAACCTACAGATTTGTATTGAATATCAACAGAGAAGGCTTCCAGAAAATACCCTCTTAACTTAGAGAGTCCTTATTCTTAAAGAAGGCATATCTCTAGATAGCCCCTCAAAAGGAAGAGAAGAAAACTAAGCAGAAAAAACTATTTATGTTCTGCAGGTGTACCACCTGCAGAAGGATTTCATTAGGATACCAAGAGGGCCTTGAAAAGAAAAAAGCTCCTTCTTCCTTGCCTTCTACTTAAGGATGAACACCCAAAGCTCCAGAGCTCTGGCTCTTAAGGGTTTGGTCTCGCTCAGGCTTTCTGAAAACATGAGAAAGAAGAATTGATTACAGCTGCGGCATTCACCTCCTTCTGGCTAGAGGAATAGGCTGCCACTCCCTTTTCCCTGTCATTAGTAGGTCATCATCAGGAACTTTGCTTCAAGTTTTTTTGCTGTCCTTCTAGATTTTATAACCAAAGACAAAAAGGGAAACTTTCCTGTTTCTTGTAGCAGTAACAATAATCTTCCAACATTAACTCCTTACTGAAAACTGTACTGCATCTAAGAGATTGCCATAAAAGGACATCTTTTTAGCTCCTGTGCATTACTGAGACATCATTGCACTATTTGCAGGATCCTGCAGGAAGATAATAGCTCATTAAAAACAAGAAAGCTGGAGAACAACTTTATCTCCCAATTCCAAAAATCATCATGGGGCATACAAGGTCAGCTTATACCCTTATGTCATGTGTCTCACGGCATTAATCTTCCTGTGGCACAAAGAGACTAAAGCTGCTGGGAAAACCTGCAGGCACCACAGTGTCTCCAGCAGAGTTTCAAGGCCACTGACACAGCACAATTAATCAGCATGGGCAAAAGTGTGTTCCGTAGAAATCATCCAACTGATCTCTATCTGTCCCCCTTACAGCTGCAGGGCACTTGCACCTACAGTGCAGTACAGCTGTGCTGGCTTCCAAACAACTGGGAAAGGTGAGGGGTAGTGGTATCAAGGCAGAAGCAGTTTATAAAGCATAGATTCAGTTACAGCTTTTTGAGAAATTGGCCTGAATGACCTTCCTCCCACGACATCCTACACACAGACTGCCCTCTTGCTCACGCATGAGTGTCTCTGCCAGCTCCTCTTCTCCCTGTGGTCTGTGCCAAAGGCTTGCTACAAGCTTTTTTTCCCCTCCCTCTCTAGAAAAGCGACAGACTAATTGAGTTTGCCAGAGAGATACACAAAGTTACACAGCTTTGACCTCAGGGATCCTACGGCCAGTAACGTACAATTTCGAACAGACCTAGAACCATGACATGGCACCAGAATGTTGGTGTAGCTGTGGATTTAAGGTTATTTCAGAGGCAGAAACCATACTGCTTACTGTTGTATGGAAAGGGAGGGAAGGTACCAACTCAGCTCTCCTTCTCTTCCAAAGGAGTTAGAGGATGGATGTGAAGATTTGCCCCCAATCCCTCCCACTCATTGCACCCAGAGGTAGCTCACCTTTAGTGAGTGCTTTACCCTGCACATCCAGATGGCCAAATCAGTCATCTGCCGAGCTCACCTATCACTCATATCGAGTCTCCTAAGAATCTCTTCTGAAGAAGCCAGGATGCTATTGTCTCACTCCAGTTCTCATCTCACTTTCCTCAGCCCATTCCAGAGCTGTGCATGAATACCAACTATCTGCCCACCGCTACACTCACTCGATTTTCCCATTCAGATCTCTGCTATATTTTCCCTCTCTTCTACCATTTTCTACCACATACAGACCCTTCTCTTTTGCCAATCACTTTTAGCACACTTGAATCTTCCAGGACTTTATCACAACATGCATAGATTCACCTTTCTGCATCCCCTCTGTCTCTAGGCAATAATTCTGACAAGAGAGAATTTTCCCAATGAGACTATTTATCAGAACTTCTGAGACATACCTAGTTTTGATCCCAGTTATGTGACACAGCTACATGCCCATTTGTAATAGCACAGCTTCCTGACCCAACAATAGCAAAGAAACTATGCCAAGCCAAAAAGATTTTAAACTCTTATAAACTTAGCAGACAAAACCAAGAAGTTATCAAAATATAGCTATCAATCTATAGTTCAAAGTTTGGTAAACACTGCTTTAAAAATACCATCACAGAGGAGTCAGAAATAATAGCCTTTTATGTGGTGTCTCTTAACCCATAAAAGATTATTTGAAGCACTGTGTCCATAAATGTGCACATAGATCTTACTAATGCCAACTGAAATTTATTGGAGTGTGGTGTACAGAACAAATACCTAAACCTTTCTTGGATCAAAATTACAAATCATATATTAAATAAACTCATTTTTAAAATCTTAATGCAATTCCTTTAGCAGAACAAGAAAGTTGGAGATACGAAACGTTGTGGAACAGATCCTCATGTCATACGTTTTACCTTATTGGACTAAAATGGGCACCCAGGTGCTCTCAAGATAAGTGGATTACAAGTATACGTGAAACATGTAAATGCACTGGAAGTGAGAATAGCATTGTATTACTGTTTAGCTGTGTTGGTTTTCCCAGTATCTTCCTGACAGAGGTATTAGTTCAGCATCATTTAAATGAATATTGTAATTGTTCAGGTCAGTATAAGCTCTTCGTTAGTGATCGTACAACACTGAATAACTGAGTACAGATTAAGTTCTCAATACGGAAACCACAGCTGTCATCTTCTAAAATAGTTTGAGAAGACTCTATAGTCTCTACGAATGTCATAAAAATTCATTTCTTTCTAACACTAACTTCAATATACTTTTTTAAAAAAGATCATTATCACCAAACTTCTTAAACCTTGAAAACCAAAACAGAGAGGAAAGTGAGTTGAAAAGCCAGCCAACCGGCCAAATTCAGGGATGAATGAGATTTCCCAAGGCCCAGCCTACTACTTCTGACCATTAAAGAAAGGTTTTTATACACACCACATTTTCAGGAGAAAAAAAAGAAGAAAAAAAGTACCTCTCACTGAGTTTTTATTCCTGCCCAGAGCAAAACGCAAATGCAAGCAGTAGGGAACACAGGCTCATCTTTATATGGCTGACCTTATTTCACTGACTGTAACCATCAAAATTAAGAGCTCTGTTCCTGTAGCTGTAGTCCCAAAGGAGGATGCCACTTTTCAAAAATTACCAGATTGACAATAATTTGCTAAAAGAATTTAAGTGAGGCATTTAAAACAAATAAATGCTCCAATGGTCACTATTAAAATGTCAGAAGTCCATGGTGAACACCGAAAACTATAGACATTCTAAATGTCAACTATTTTTCATTTCCAACTCTATAGCAGAAGCCCTTTATCATTTAAAAGGCACTGTCTATTTCTTTTAAACTTTGTATTTGTGGAATTTCTTTTTAATTTTCATCAGCTCATTCAAGACAACACTGTGTACAATTTAATTCATGTATGTGCATCCAAACAGAGATTACTGCATTTTCCCTTTCATGGTAGCAGAACAAACTGAGGGCAAAGCCCTTCTGTTACCTTTTATTACAGCATCATCACTTGTCTTCCTTCTGTCTAGAGCACCTCATTTCTCAAGAGCAGAATTACAACTGTTCATGACTAATGCCAAGCTGGTAGAAGTCTCACCACCATCAGCTCTGTGTGCACTGATACTTCCAAAAGGAATAATTCCAAACACAGCCTCTGTTTTCCTTTGGTTCATTTCCACTGGAAGAAACAGGACAATACCAAGTACTCTTGACAACTGCACCAGTCTGAAGTGATTTGGGCAATGCCAACACACAGCTTTTGGAAATACTACACATATTTGTTCTTCTGATCACACAGGCTCCAATTCTGAAAACTACTTTGCACAAGCAGGTTTCCTTGCATGCGTTCCATGGAATAGATGGAAGTCCATAGGACTCCAAGGAGAAGACTGCTCAAACTACCCTCATGTGAGCCAGAATTAGTGATTTCTCCTTATCTTAAAAACAACAACAAAACACAAAAGTCCCTTAATATGTAAAGGTAACTTGTAGTTTTCTGAGAGTTCAGAAGTGCCTTTACCAGAGATCTGCAGTCTCGGAGAACTCAGTGAGAGCAGGCTGCATTAAAGCTCTTCCTCTCTCCCCACTCCTCTAGCAAATGGCCCTTGCTCAGTCCCTGCTTACAAAAGAACAGAGCAAGGCATGTCTTTGGCAGCTGGACACGCAGGAGCTATATGCTGACGAGCACTGCTTGAGAGAAGTGCTTCCTACACAAATGAAAATAAACCTTCCAGGAGCAGGAAAGTTTATTTTAGTTTTTTAGGAATAAACCAACATCGGGTAAACAGAGGCACTGGCAGATTTGCCCTGTTTCACATGAATCTTCAGCATCAGGTGTATTTCTTAGTTTCCTTCATTTCTGCACTGTAGCAAACAATGCCATAGATTTTATTTCCAAGAGCGATTAACACCATTAGATGAGCAGTCTAAGATCATCCTCAAATGCTGTGCCTTGGTGCAAGGTTAAGTTACAGGTAAATGCTGTAGACTGCATTCCCTCTTTCCAGTGCCACTTCCAAACTCTCTCCATCACTTCATTATTCTGACAGTTCCCTCATGCCTCAGTCTTTACCTTCATTTCTGTAACTCTTAATTCCAATCTCTAGACAATAATTAGTGTTTGCTTCTTCCTACAAAGCTGATATTTCAATCACCTTTAAACTCAGATTATAACAAAACTAAGATGGAGAATAATGAAGAAAATAGAACTGTTTAAACAAATAAGGGCCAGATTAAATTTTAGATGGAAACGTGGAAGGATTTCCTGTCAACAGTGGACAAAAAAATTAGAACGGATGGTTAAAAATCCACATGGAACATCCACTTGTTTTAATTAAAAGGAGCTACATATTTGGGCATCAAAACCTAGATAAGCATACAAACTTACTTCCCTCAGTACAGAAGAAATATGATAGTTACTCAAAGGGATTCCAACTTTCTTCTCAATATCCACCTATGCCAACTACCATGCAAAGAAAGTACAGACACCGAGTCACAGTAGTTTCACGATACCACTTGAAACGATGTTTTTGCACTGCTCAAACCCCATGCTTCCAGGCCCATATTTAGACTAAAAATTAATCACACTCCTAACCATTTCAGAGTTAACTTACTCAAGTAGTTAATAACATCTTGAGCAGAAAGCCTGGATTTTGATGCTTGGATCGCAGTTAGACTTAGTATACAATCTTCCTTTTTGTACTCCAGCTCTTTTTCTGTGTCCTTTCTGTTGTCAAATACATTCAGAGTGGGTAAGACAATGTTCTCAGGAACAGTTTTTCTGGCTTTCCTTCCCCACTTTTGTCTCATGACTGATACAGATTTAAGGCAAGAAGTGATCACATTTCAGTCTGAGTGGGGGCCTCCTCTACCGGTTCAGTAAGATAAACTGTCACTTTTCTCCTGATACTCCCTGCACAGCAGAAGCAAAAAAATTATTCTGCTGAAATACTGCAATCTAGGTATGTGAAAGGGATAAAGGCTTTGGAATGAACTGGGCTGGTAAAGAAGCTCATTATCTCTGAATCCTCATAGCCCGCCTTGTCGAGTACCTTGGAATACATTAAAAAAAATGTGTCAGTGATTGTAGCTGGTCACTGCTAAAACACTAGATAATATCATTCTTACTGACTGTACTTCATTTTTAACTCTGATCTCTAATCTTAGAAGTGTGGAGCTCTACATTCTAAAATTATTTAAACGGCTTAAAGGTTGGCACTTAACTCTGCTCCTGCAGCAGGGGAAACTTTGTAGGGGCTTTGTTACATACAGTTGAATCAGTCCTTTTGTTATCAGCCTTCTTTCACAGAGGCTGTTTTATAAGAATATAAATATTTCCATGCAGCTGAACATGGAGCACTCCACTTCTGTATACCACCTCGTACCTTTTGCCTACAGTAGCAGGGCAACAGACTGCTTGCTGCTTTCCAAAGTCAAGCTGCAGGAAACTGAGCATAGATCTTCCGTCTTTTGATACATCTCTAAGGAACTCTTGACCCTCTTTGAGGCTAACTAGTGCCCATTACAGGGAAATGTACAGACAGATACAGGATTCTGTGACTATTTTGCATGCTCCTTTTGACAAATTTTAAGTTTTACTGAACTTATACAGTATTAAGTCAAGCAAGGGAAGTATGCATGCCATTGTTATTCAGGGAGCTGTATTGCCCATTTGTACCAGAATCACCCATCTCAATTGCCACCAACTCTGGTTATCATGACATGTTGCAGTTTCCAATGAAATACAACCCAAATCTCATGCATAGTCTGACCACATTTGGTCCTGGATATGAAGAGCTCTGAAGTGAGTGAAAGGGTGTTTTCCCAAGCTTACAGTGCTGGCATGCCACCAGAGCCGGGAAACACTCAGACCTCACGTCACCATCTCCCCGTGACCCTGAAATGGCTATAGAAGGCAAGATCTCCAGTAGGCCAGCTTCCCTGTAGAATCTTCCATTGTAGGAGGACAGATTTTCAAGACATCTTAAACATGATTAGATGCTGGTTGTCAATCTGCATGCATAAAAATAAAAATTTCATTTCCTTGTCAGCTCTGGTTTGTTATGGTGCTTCATGCTGTAAGCTTCAGAGGCACCCATTATGCATTGGTAGCTTTGCATAGCACAATGGAACTAAGGTTTATTAGGCCCTCTAGCCATAATACACAGAAAACTAGGTAAGATTCTAAATAAACTCCCTTTCCCCCCTTCATGACTCTTACTTCACCCATTGACAATACAACCCCAGGAGAGAGGTAGCAGAAAAAGGAGAACAAACACAAAAATATTTGCCTTTCTCTTTCAAAGCAGTAACCGATGTCCCACTGTTTTCATAATCTTTGCTATGTCAAAGGCCACTCATGTTTAACTAATTAAAAATAAAGCCAAGAAAGAACAAACCAGCAGGGTAAAAGAAAATGAGAGAAGTAAAAAAGATTTGGGAAGTACAAACAAAAATGGAGTAAATGTGAAAAAGGAGAGGGCTAACATGACTCAACAGTACAACTCCCAGATGGTCTAAAGAGACATTTTTGGATATGAACGTATGAATGAAATCACATTAAACAAATATTACCCTTGATATTTTTCTCTCATCATTTTACACCTTTTCCTGGAATTTTCCATAGCAGCTACCCTTCAGGTTGCAGCCAAAGTCCATCAGCAATTAAAAAAAAAAAAATTTATTGTTTTAGTAGTGATATATATCTCTGTTGAGAGTAAATAATTGCCCGATTAATTGGTTTTAGTAATGTCATTTCTACCTAACTGTCATTTCTACATGTCCAAATATGAACTCAAAACAAACATTTAAAATAAAACCTTAGAAAATAATTTAAAGTCTGGGAGATGTTTAAAGAACCACCAATTCCTTAGCTGATCATGATCAATATTAGATAGTCTATTGCTGCCCACAAAACCTACTGATACCACTCAAGGAGAGAGAGCAGAGAAAGTGAGAGGTGCATTCATTCCAGGAGAAAACAAGCTGCCTTTCCACTGAAACCCTGGCAGACTGGCTGGAACAGTAAGTAATGTAATAGACCAGTGAATAGTAGCCTGGGATGTTAAGACACGGAAGGTTTTTCAAATGGTATGAGCCACCTTCTTGCAGCAGGACATACCAGCACTTCTCCCAGTTCGTCACCACAGCAGCATGACCAATGGCAAAAGTCACAGCAGACATCACACAGGCAGCTACAGGATTTGTTTCTTCCCACTAGCTCTATCATCTACTATTTTTTTTTCCTCTAAAAAGATCCATATTTTCTTGTATCCATCCAATTTACCTGCCCCTGAGCATACTGCAATTCAGAGGAATGCTGCCTCTAAACCAAAGTTCTACCCTTTATTGCATTGTGTTCTACAGACTGGAAGTTAAAATATTTGTTTGTTTGCATAGAGAACACAAGTAACACCATTCTGAGGCTTGTAGCTCTGCCATCTTACTACAGTTGCAGTCATAACAAGGATAACCTTGTTCTGTGCCTTAGACCAAGTGAAAAAACTATACTGCAAGCATCTCCGTCAGTACCCAGTGGGGAATCTAGGCCACATTCCAGGATCTGTTATTTCTGTAAAGCAAGCTTGCAGGTCATTGTCTCACGCATCCTCCAGACTGCAGCAGCCTTCCAAAAATTTCATTTTTGTTAAACTCTGATGACTTTAGTGATCTGGCGTCAACGGTGTTCTCAGAATAATAGCCTCAATGGAAAAATACGACAGTGGTGAAATGCTAGGGTGGGAACTTGCAGCCTTTCACAAGCTAGTTTTCTAAACTTCTGAAGTTACCACATCAACGCAATGGGAATTTATGAGAAAATAATCCAAGCCACCACAAGACACTTCTGAGATACTTCTGATTATACTGGTCACTCTGGAAATTACTGTAAAGCACCAAGGACAGAACAGCATAATATAGACTAACTATGTAATATCAGTTTTTCATGGCACACAGCTTGTTTTTGAAGCCACATAACTTAATATTTGAAATCAGCTTATCAGGAATTGTTGTGCCATAACAAATGTCACATGAATGTTGACTGGGCTCAACTATTCAAATAAGGTGAAGGTTACAAACACCAACAGTAGCTAAATAGAAAGGCCTGCTGACAAGCCACAAGTTTGTGCATTACCAAGCAGAACATGGGGGCACCATGAGACAAGCGTTCAACCTGACAGAGAGGAAACACTTCCCTCCAAAGAGGTTCTTTTAGTAGGAGGTCTTGAGTCTCACCATCACCCATGCTGAGCAAGCAAGAAAACCAACACGGGCAGTCCCACCGTCTCCCACACATCTGACTTTCCTCTACACTTTGTTCTAACTGCCCTTTCTGCCCTATCTTTTCAGTCAGTCTTCAGTCCAACTACATCATAGCTCAGCTTATCCCAATCTTCCCCGCTGAAGAGCAACAGCTAGAGTTACCGACAAACCACCAAGTGACGGAGCAGACCACAGCTCAACACAGCACCTGCCATGTGCAAGCGCAAGCTTTCACCCATAGATCATCTTAGCCAGCATTAATGCTTTCACTTTGGGTTGGTTTTTTTTTTTCTTTTATCAAGTATTAGTCAATTTATAAGCCAGGATGAAATATCTTCCACTGCAGAACTAAGCCTGATGGCGTCTCAGCTCTCAAGAACTTAGACCACATTTAATGGTTCTGCATCATGGTTACACCTTGTTCTTTCTAGGAGATTTTATTTCTTCAAAAACTAAGTTAACAGTGCCTTGCTCTCACCGAGCTGTGAGCAGTTTGGGCAGAGGGAGGCTCTAGATTGCCACCAACAGGTCAGAAAGGTTTAGAATTCGATTATTAAAAGCACTGGTCTTGCACGTCTCCCCAGACAAGACTGTCCATAAAGCATTCTAACATCACTTTTCAATAAGGACTGATCTCCTAATCGCTGTGATAATACGTCCTCCCTAGAGCACTGCTGGATCCACGTGCTGGATCGCATCACCTAACCCATGTTCTCCAGCTCTATTCTTTTCCTTTAAAGGAAAAATTAAATTATGGGTAACAAGTGCGTATATCAGTGACTGGTGTATTTCAAGCAGTGGAACGCTAAGATACAACGAAATGTCACCATGCAGCCATACTCAAGTTGCCAGCTTCCTTTCTCCCAAGCCAATGACCTGAAACAAACATCCATTTTCCACTGACAGAAGAAACCTTGTTTCAAATCTGTTTGAAAGCAGCTGTACTTGAAGAAGTTGAAGACACTTACAGTAAAAGCATCTTACAGTGAAACACCTATAAGACATTATCAAGTTTTACAGGATCCTAAAGGTATATTCAGAAGTACATTTTCTAGTCAAGGGTAACAGTACTGCTATATTAGCAACTGAGTTAGCTGAAGAGAGGAAAAAGAATCCCATTTTTACTATTAAATATGTTTTTTTCTCTCTGAGGCAGAAAAAGCATCAATCTAGTACCCAATACACAATGAAAATGCCAAATGGTACATGGAATAACAGGGAACAAGATTCAATGACTTCAAACATTCCCTAATGCAATTAAAATAAAGGGAAAATGGTGATTATTCTTTTATGGCAATGGCAGTTCAGTTTTCAGTTTGTGAAGGCAAGTTTCAAAAGGTCTGGATCTGACAACACATAAGCTTGAACTTTTGGCAGCTTATGTGAACAACTAGAAATCTCAGGAGAGCAGGCATTTTCATGAGCTCTCTAATATCTCACAAGGTAGGCCAGGGACGGTGAAAGAAAAGAAGAAAAACAACTTCTCTCACAGTATTTCATAGCTATTGATTTCCAAGCCTGGCTGAAATCTAGAAGATAAGTAGAACACTAGAATGTAATACAGTAAAAAGAAAAAAAAACAAAAACATTTTAAAACTTAGGTTTTGTTAAACAAGACCTGGCCAGAAAATAAGAATTCATCTAACCAAAAATGCAGTAGTTTCTACAGCTGTGTTCTGCATCCAAACAAAAATTTAAAACTTTAAAATGAAATTTAAAAAGACAGCAGAATTAAAGAAGCCAAAACTAACTCAGGAACTATAGCCAGCAGTAGGGCACTCATTTCACAGTTACTCCTCTCTTTGTTCCAGATCTAGAAAAGCAGAAATTTTAATCCATGTCCACAGAAAAAAAATTCTAATGCTGGATGTTCTGGAATCACTTATTTAAAACCTTTTTCTCCCTTATGTTCTTTGGAAAAGAAGCCACAATCCATTTGCTATTTTACTTGTACAGAGCTATGGAAGTAATGAATAGAAGCCCTCGGAGGGACTACCAACACTCCCCATGTACAGCAGCATTATCGTTTTAGGCTATTATTACTTCGCTGTTTACTTACTTGGCAGGTGTTATCTTTGAGGGATGACAAATAACTCCCTGACAAAACTTTTGGCAGAAAACTACATTTTCAACTAAATTTTGGGTAATTTGGAGTAGAACTCTTCCTTCAGCATTTTCAATGTGTCAGAAATGTTTTCGTTCTTTTAATTTTTCCATTTTCTGCTGCTGTTTTTCCCAATTTTAATTAGGCTGGAACTGTTGCTGCTTGCCTTACTAGAGTTTCTCTTTGCATTCATACGGGATACGGTATTCTCCTTTTCGGTGTCTAACTAGGGTGCAGTCCAGCCACACCTATTCTTTGTACATTTCTCTGGCAAGTGAAGTACCTGGCTAATGATACATTTCTAGGTCATTTCCCTTTCAAAACATAACACCAAACAAGCATCAGTTACAGCTCCAGAGGTCTTTTTTCAGCTAGGAAAATATCACAAGCCAAGTAAATACTGATAGCAGAAGAAAAACTGGAATAACTAGAGGAGGAATAACCAGAATAATAATTAATGAAATGCCAAAACTAGGAAGTTAAAGTCCTAGTAACCGTCAGTACTTTCTAACAAATGAATCCGTCTGTGAGCTCAGGAGGAATCAGTGCTGTTCTGGGCCAACACACTGCTAAGCTTGAAAAGATCAAGGAGAGAGCACCCACAGACTGCAGAGGTAATGGCAGCTTCAAACCACGGTACCAGATTAGCGAGGGAAACAGATTCCAAATGGTCAAGTAGTACATAAGCATGAGATCAATTCTCAAGGCGGTAAAACCAGCACTTTCATACTTTAAAAGTATGTAACACTACAACATCACACAACCAAAAGTACACCTGGAAGACAGCAAGAAGCAGTGGACCGTCGATACTCTGACCAAACTGGGTGAACACAACTGCCCATTATCAGAAAGGTGGTCCACTTGCTACTCTAAGGACAGAAGACAATTACCTCGTGTGTTTGACACACTCTGACATTCTCTTGGTAATATTTACATTTACTACAAGCAAGAAAAGCATACATCACTTTGCTCCCTCTTGTACTTTTGTTCCCTCTTCAAATACGTTATACTTAAGCAAAGCCATTACAGAGAGCTTTTCTATAAACCATAATATTGGCAGAATGACAATGTCATACTTAAAAGCTTTTAGATTCAGATTTAAAAGCAACTCAGTCAAGACAACAAGAGCTGAGACTGTCAACAGCACTAGCTCCCTATATAATTTTCTTAGAGCAATAAATTAAATGTTTCAAAACAAAGTCAGGAAGACTTATTTGCCAGCAACTTCATAGACAATCAGCCAGGATTCCAGCAGAACTGCTTATCCACCAGACAAACGCGGGGAGAATGGTTTCAGAAAAGCCACCACGTTGTAGTAAGTAACATACCTGGTAACTGTGTTGTTATTCTAGAGAAACAAGCCAACTCAGCAACGCTCCCAATGGCAAGCAGCAAATGTTCTTAAGAGAACATTATCTGCAGTGTCAGCTGTAGGCGTTTTATTCAAGTACATGTTTTGGGCCTACCTTGATGACATGCTCGTTGCAGAAGTTCCAATTCTGTGCGGTCACAGGCTGCTCCTTGAGGAGCCTGAAACTTTATCTCAGGGTAATTCCACGAAGGTCTCAGAAGTAAAACTAAAAGAAATACAAAAAGCAGTTTAGAAGTCTCATTTTCAGGGACAACAGCCTACATAAAAAGACAACAGTTTCAAATACAAGACTTCCTATGGAATCATAAGAACTAAAAAAATACATAACTCAACAATCCTGTCTTTTGACCATAATTATGCAGAAAGTTAATTTATGTTCTCACAATATGACTTCAAATACATGGGGGAAAATTGTACCAACTGACTAGGAACACTACACTACTAACATCCTACTGTTCAAAGTTTCCAGGATTTGCTTGCCCAGGTCCTAATCCAAATTTCTCATCTATATATGATTTGATAGCCAGAAAGAAATAAGAGGCTTTTTCTACAGGTAGAAGTGAGGAAAGGAAAAAAAAAAAAATCTGTTCAGTTTCTCTCAAAAATAAAAGGTTCTTCTTGTATCATTGCAACAGAAAATAACTGAATTATTCAGAAATACAAATAAAGTTTTATACAGTCACAGAATTTTCCAGCTGAAGTTTACGGGTGCTTGAGTCAGGACTAGTTTCTGACCAAGCATATTAGTAGATCCTTGCCTAGAGCTGCCTTTTAGATTCTGGCTTTCGGTGAGAAGCCACCTCTACTTTCACACACACCAAAATAATCTAGACCAGAGATGTGGATGTATTTCTTCATCCACAGTTTTTCTCCACAGGTCCACCTATCTAAAGTGCCACCGCATGCCCAAGGCTGCTCTTTGTTAATAACAAATTTTACAAGCTGTTACGGCACCAAATCTTCGTGCTTCCCATTGTTTGAAATAAACCCCTCACAGTGCCTGCTGCAGCGTAGATGGGGAAATGAGGGCAAACCAACCGTGTAACCCACCTATCACCTCAAACTGTTCTCAAGCTTTTCTACCGCACCCGTACAGCTGCCAGTTTCCGCTCAGTGTTTGAGGAAAACGCTGCCAGTGAAGCAGAAGAGCAGTACCACCACAAACACGGTGCGGCGACTGACCTGCCCCTTTCCAGACAATACCACTTTAACATGAAAACCTTTATCTGGCGAAGTTATACCTATCGAGTGAGGAGAAAGCGGGGAACTCCATGATGTGTCGCGGTCACGTTTTGATTGTCCCTTCTCCAGGCGCACAGCATGTCACCTACGGTTACATCTTGTAACCCGAAGCTGCGGTTTATTTGCCATATTTTGAAGTTCAGAGTAATTTTCCCGTTTTTCTCCAGGCAAGCTCTTCCGCATGCGACGCGCCATGCGGTCTCTGGTCCCCAGCGGACCAGCACAGCGGGCGCTCTCCCACGCCCGCTGAGGCACCCCCGGCCGGCGGAGCGGGGCCGAGCTGCTCCTCACAGCTCCGCGCTGTCGAGAGCTCCCAGGCAACACAGGGCTCAACAAGAGGCTTGGGTCAGCAGGGGACGCAAACGCCGGGCGAGTAACCTCCAGGGTCT
>NW_010422507.1:0-3117 GCF_000710305.1 Buceros rhinoceros silvestris
CACAGGTTTCCCAGAGAGGCTGTGGATTCTTTGTTCTTCCAGAAGGGAGAATCAGCCCGCTCATACTTTGAGCAACCTTCTGCAGCTGCCCTGGTTGACCATAAGTGAAACAGACTGATCTCTAGAGACTGACCAGCTTTATTCACCCTATAGTTCTGTGATTCCATGATTTGGTGAGAATATTGATGTATTGCATTCAGTACACTGAAAACCTTTGGGATGTGCAAGGTCCTGCACCTGGATTGGGGCAATCCTTGGTATCAATACAGCCTGGGGGATGATTTCACCGAGAGCAGCCCTGTGGAGAAGGACTTGGGGATACAAGTGGATGAAAGGCAGGAAACGAGCAAGAAATCTGCTCTTGCAGCCTAGAAATCCAACCGTATCCTGGGCTGCATCAAAAGAAGCATGACCAGCAGGTCAAGGGAGGTGATCCCATAGCTCTACTCCACTTTGGACCTCACCTGGAGTACTGCATCTAGCTCTGGAGTCCTCAGCAAAAGAAGGGCATGAACCTGTTGGAGAGGATCCAGAGAAGGGCCACAAATATGATAAGAGGGCTGGAGCAGCTCTGGTATGAGGACAGGCTGAGAGAGTTGGGTTGTTCTGCCTGGAGAAGAGAAGGCTCCAGGGAGACATTACAGTGTCCTACTGGTACTTAACAGGAGCTTATAAGAAGGATGGGGACAGTCTTTTTAGCAGGGCCTGTTAGGACAGGACAAGGCGTGATGGTTTTAAACTAAAAGAGGGGAGATTTAGACTACGTAGAAGGAAGACGTCTTTTCCAATGAGGGTGGTGAAACACTTGAACATGTTGCCTAGAGCGGTGGTGGAAGCCCCGTCGCTGGAATCATTCAAGGTCAGGCTGGATGGGTCTCTGGGCAAGCTGATCTCGGTGAAGATGTCCCTGCTCACTGCAGGTGGTGTTGGACTAGATGACCTTGGAAAGTCTCTTCCAACTGAAAGCATTCTATGATTCTATGTAAAATGCCTTTGCTGGCCTCAAGTTGTGCTGACATTGTATTGCAACACGAATTACAAAAGCCTTCAGTCATTTAATAGTGCAGTAATGGATCTTACACTTCTGCATGTTCAATGGTAAGTATTATTACTGCATAGAAATTATGGCAGAGTAAGCATTAAAACTTTGTATGATGTTTACAAACCAAAATGCCACACTGCTCTGTACTGAATTAGATTTGCAGAGCTGTTTACTCACCCTTAACAACATGTGGTACAGAGCAGAGGACATGTCTGTAGTGGCTGTGTTTCTACAATTGCGAAGTGGCTACATGGTGCTGTCATGGTGGAAGTTACAGCAGAATAAGAACTGACAGAACCAACTTCCAGTTCTAACCCCAGAGCTGAAAAATAATGAAAGGTAAAGTTTTATTGTAAGAACAAAAGTTCAGAGGAACAGGACAATTTCTATTTCAAATAGCATTTTTGTGATGAAGCATTGAAATTTATAAATAATTTGTTTTCTTCACTTCGTCATGAGACTTTGGAATTTAAAACAGGCTGGTGTAAAAGCCTGTGTTTAAGGAAATAGTAAATGTGCATTTAAATTCACATTCAGTAGTATTTCAGAAGTAGAATCCAGTAGATCTCTGAAATGAGTGGTGCCCAGAGTGATCCTTACCCTACATGCTGTTTCATGTTCGTTTTAACTTTTCTCTTATGTTTCCTTATTTATTTATCATCTGAAGCAATATTAAATTTGCTGTTATAACTAAAGGAAATTGATATTCAGCAATTTGTGACTTTTCCCATGTGTGTTGTTACTTTCTTACTTTCTTACTGAAAAGTCCTAAAGATGTTGTTTGTTCTCTCAAATGTGGAGATGCGAAGCATAATTTCTGAGATGTGAAGCATCCAAGCATTTTTTTCCAGCTCTGAACATTCACTCAGTTCTTTTGTAGAGTATATATCTTGCTGTTTTGTGTGTAGGACCCAGATTGATAACATTTAAATTGCTTTATCTGAAGTATTGGCCACTATTTTTTCAAAGCGTTCTCACCTCATTCTGTGTGAGACATCCCATTGTGCAGACGCCCAAAAGGCACAGAGAAACTATAAAAGATACCCAACAAAGGACATAGGATTCTCTTACCTTAAACAGAATCTTGAATTACAGAGCTGCGCTGCTTACCCGCTTCGTGAAAGATCCATCTGGGATCCGAAATTCTGAGTTTACCAACCATAGAGATAGGCTAACGGCTTAAAATTAATGTCTTTGGAATATCTGTTACTAACCACACAATGTCAAAACAGTATGTTTTCAATCTTGCCTCCATGACAAGCTGCTCTGTGAAACTCCCATCCATTCAAGACACAGTTTCTATACCCCATTCCTAAAGACAAGTGCCTATGGCCTTCTTTTAAGGAGCTGAGGAAAGCCCAGGGTTTTTGTCTTTTATAACTGCAAAATTAAAAGGAATTTGAGCCTCTATTGCCTGCCACCTGAATCAACATTGCCAATACTGAAGTGTCATCTGATTCAGAGTGGAGACACTTTCAACTTCTGTTGTGCTTCAGTGCACAGAATGGGGATAGGAATCCTTAGCATTAATTTAGCACAGAGAGAGGATGCAGTCTTCATCCAAGGAACACTCAGTATTTTTCTATAAAATTACTTTAGATTCTAAAAGTTTGGATAGTTTAAGAGGAGTGACCGAGCTCCTAGATAGCCAAGTTGTGGTGCTGTATGGTGCGCTCAGTGCCTGTCTTGCCAGCAGCAATTTCTGTCCGTACAGAAATTCTGTCCACATTCCTTCTGTCCTGCGTGGAGATGTCTTGCTGATTCCAATATGGTCTTCATGAAGCAGGTAATCATACTTGTCTTCAGACAACCTTCTCATTACTTCACTGGCAGTTTTAAAGACACTGAGCACAGACAGGTGATATTCATCCCTCCCTTTGTACTGAATTTCACTATGTTCACACTGAACCATTGGGTTTACCAGTTTCTTTTTAATGAACACACACAGATTCTCCAATGTAAGGTATTTTATCCTTCTTGATGTTTCTTTTTCTCTTGCGTTTTAAGCAATGCAGTTAGTGATGCCGGCCAGCAGAAATGCAGGCATTGCAAGAGGGAGAAATAAAAGAGTAAAC
>NW_010422508.1:0-20704 GCF_000710305.1 Buceros rhinoceros silvestris
AGACACTCCTCCCCAAGCCTGTAATGCTGCAAGGGAGTGTTGTGGCCCAAGCGCAGGACCCAGCACTTGGTCTTAACGAATTTCATACTGTTGACCTCAACCCATCCATCCATCATGCCCAGATCCCTCTGTAGAGCCTCCTGACCTTCAAGAAGACCAACACACCCACCCAACTTAGTGTCATCTGCAAACTTACTGAGGGTGCACTCAATCCCCTCATCCAGATCATTGATAAAGATGTTAAAGAGGACAGACCCCAACACTCAGCCTGTAATTTTATCAAGCTGTAAATTCTAAAAGTCAGGCAGGTTAGTGGAAGGAGCCCCTAGGGGCAAAAAGAAGGTCAGTGATTGTTCCCGGTCTACATTTCCCTGTTTCACACCAACTAACAAAGTAAGCATTAGTTTTCTTTAGGGGCATTGCTCCAATTCTTACTTCAATATCATGTTTACATGGTCCTGTAAATTCTTAGTCTTTGAGCAGTTCCCTCTCATGATACCATATTACTGATGAATAGACATGGCTGAGTCTAGAATGGTAAAATGAGAGGTGAGAAGAAAGTAGGAAGAAAAATGTAAAGTAATGTGATGGATTGGGCCTGGCTGGGTGCCAGATGCCCACTAAAGCCATTCCATCACTCCCTCCCTCAGCAGGACAGGGGAGAGAAAATGTAACAAGAGGCTCATGGGTCAAGATAAGGGCAGGGAGACCTCTCAGCTGTTACTGTCATGGGCAAAACAGACTCAACTTCAGGAAAACTGATTTAATTTATTATCAATCAAATCAGAGGATAATGAGAAATAAAAATCTAAATCTTAGACCACCTTCCCCTTAACCATCTTAACCTTCTTCCTGGGCTTAACTTTACTTCTGAATTCTCTATTTCCCTCCCCCAGCTGCTCAGGAGGGACAGGGAATGGCAGTTGTGGTCACACCATCACACATTGTTTCTACCACTCCTTCCTCCTCAGGAGAAGGACTGCTCACACTCTTCCCCTGTTCCAGCATGGGGTCTCTTCCATCACAGTCCTCCACTAACTTCTTCAACAAGAGTCCTTCCCACAGGCTACAGTTCTTCATGAACTGTTGCAGCATGAGTCCTTTCCATGGGGTGCAGTTCTTCAGGAACAGGCTGCTCCAGCATGTGTCCCTGTCACGGTGTCATTTCCCCTTTACTTCCCCCCTGCCTCCCCCCTTCTCTCTCTGGCTGCTTTAGACAAAGGACTGGTCACTTCTTTCCCCCTCTCCCTGTTTCCAGAGGGGGATGCCGGTGCCTGCGAGTCTAGCAGAGAGGAGGAAACCTCAGACAAGTCTCAACTTGCCCCAGTGCATTTAACCACGTGTCACGCCCTAGACATAGGTATAAAAGGGGGGGCTCCTAGAGAAACCAATTTCGGCTCATTTTTCCTATTGTGGTCAGAGTGTGCGGTCGGAGAAACCTCTCCCCCAAAAATTGGGACGCCATTTTTCGGATACTTTCCAAGGGGCTTTTTCTTCAGTTCAGGATGCCACTGGATGTATTCCTCGGAATGGAGCGAACACTTACGCTGGCGTTGGTAAGCGGTTTTCCTTTTGATACCACTCAGTGGGAGGTTCTCCTGTTAAAAGTGGGACGTGCTATTTTGGATTGATCTACCCTTAGAATAGATCTCTTGGTTAAGTGTAAATTTGTTGTGTAGTAATAATTTTTCAACTGACATTGTGAATCTGTATAGATGGAGTGCTAAGCAGATTTATTTATAATAAATCCACGTTTCCGGATTGCAACTGCTTTCTGTATTATGTGCACTTCCGTTACAGTCCCTCACAGCATCACAAGTCCTGCCAGCAAACCTGCTCCAGCATGGGCTTCTCTCTCTCCATGCATCCACAGGTCTTGACAGGAGCTGGCTCCAGCACACACTTGCCACATGGTGAGAGCCTTCTTCAGGCATTCACCTGCTTCTGTGTGGGGTTCTTCACAGGCTGGAGGTGAATATCTGATCCACTGGTAACCTTCTTGTGCTGCAGGGGGACAGTCTGCCTCACCATGGTCTTCACCACCTCTGTTCCAGCTCCTGGACCACACCCTCCCTCTCCTTCACCAACCTTGGTGTCTGCAGAGTTGTTGCTTTCACATATTCTCACTCCTCTTTTCTGACTGCTGCTGGTATTGCACAGGTTTTTCCTGTCCCTTCTTAAATATGTTATCGCAGCGGTGCTACCACTTTTGCTGATTGGCTCAATCTCAACCAACAGCAGGTCTGTCTTGGAGCTGGCTGGAATTGGTTCTGTCTAACACAGGGGAAGGTTCTAGCAGCTTCTCTTAGAAGCCACCTGTGGAGCCCCCCCGCCTACCAAAACCTTGCCACATAAACCAAATACAAGTAAATATAATAATCCTCTTTTTCAGATATTGTATTTATCTATGTTTTGAAAACATTGCAGACTTCCAGCGCTCATTTTATTTATATTTTAAAGGTCATTTCTCGTTAAAAGAATAGATGGGAAAAATGTCACCAGCTATTTCAAACATATAAATTCAACACCTGCATAAATGTCTGGAAGACCTAAGGAACAGTCTGTGGGTGGCTTTATTCTGTGCAATGGTTTGAATATCCTAAAAAAATATATATTTACGGTAAATATATAAAGGTAGATGCAGAACATTATTGCTGAACCTGTGCATACAGGTGTTAAAGCTGAGCAATATTAATAAGCTATACCACCTGATGAATGGCTTGTGCATATACATACAGGAATAGGTGAGTTAATGAAAAACTGCTGTAATTAGGTGACCTTTTTCATGGTGCATTACGTATTGAAATTTTGTTTGAATAGGTGAAGTCAAAAATAGGTATTTCCATCAATTCCTAAAATATAAATACTCTTAATACATGGCACTCCACGTTGAAAGAAGCAGAGCTATTTTAGAAAGACACAATTCACCAAATGCTGACAGTGTGTACTTCTGACTTTTAAGGCCAGCTACAAAAAAACTTCTAATATTTTTTAAAGTTCTTTCTTTGTAAATCATGAGAAACTTAAAATGTTATTTTTGCTGCCATATTGTTATCCAATAGCTAGTTGTCTTCATGTGCACGTCAGTAGCATGTGGAAAGGGCAAGAGGACTGCTCTCACCCAGGCTCCCTGTCTCCAGTCCCCTGAGCCTCCTGTCCTCCTTTTCCTATGACTCTGTTTCTGGTTTTCTAGTACCCCACACCAAATTATCCGAAGACCTATTCCCAAGGCACCGATCTTTTCTAAGGAGTACAGGCTCATGAACTGCCCATGTGAAAACATAACTAGTTTCCCCTGATTTTCCAGTACTACAGGCTGCAGGCTTTTCTATGTAACCTTCTGCAACACAATAAACGTTTCCATTACATCATGCATGGAATTACTTCAATATTGATCTAACATTTTATACAAGGAAATAGTGTAATACTGCCTTATAAAAATTACTTTCGAATGCTAAATGTCAGCATTTTGAAAGAACATGAGAACAGCTGTACCTGGTCAGAGACAAGGTCAGGTAAATTTAGTGTTGTGTCTCCAAGAGTACCTAATTCTCTAAGAGCTTCGTAAAAAGTGTAAGATGAGGGCAAGCACGTAGAGGTGCTTGCCTATGTTACTCTCCCGGTCTCCAGTAATCTGAAACTCAGGAGCTTTGGGCATCAAGCTTAATGAAAATACCAGGAAAGCAGTAACATGTCAAAAGTAATGTGTGCACAAGCCTAGTTGTACAGATTCACATATATAAACCGAAAACACATAAATTTCTCAAAGTCTGATTCTAAGACCCTTAAAGTAGAATTTTCTTTCAAAACTTTCTTATTGTTAGACTTGCTAACAGGTATGTTATCTTACCAGTGAGCCCAAAGAAAATGCCCCTCTTCATTTTCGTTTTCCTCATCAATCCTCATCACCAATAAAATTAAACATTGAGTGGCCCAGCACAGGTGGTTAAACATGAGGAGAAACAATATAAAATGAAGATTTGATGATGATATTCTGGAAATTTAAACTTAGAGCAGTTGTATGTCAGGAAAGGCCAGTGTATCCTTCAGATTTTAGGCCAAAATTGTTAAACATTACTGCTTAAAGTTAGGCAAATAGGGCTAGGTGCCCAACAGACTTGGCACGTTACAACAGCCATCGGTACTTTGCCATCAGAAGTCTCAACCATGAGGGCGTACAATTTCAGACAATTCAGGGCAGAGGAGAACACCAGTTGGGAGTCAGATTTATTGGAAAAAGAAGGAATTTAGAGCTTTATGCTCCAAACTCTCATCCTTAAATATTTCACTCAGCAGCCACCTAAATCTGGATATACCTATAAGCTATTAATGACTCCATTTTTTATCTTAAGGTACTCCAGGTACCTGATGTAGTTCTGGTTTTGTGTGCTGTGTATTGCCAAGGGTGCCTGGTTTTGATACCACTGGTTATCTGGGGACTTATGGCTAAATCCCTATAAAATGCAGAAAAAAGGCATTTTCCTGTGAGAGCTCATGTAAACAGTGACCTGGGAGGTGGTCTCACGGCACCTCTGGAAAACATAGCTTCCTACAAATGAGACTCCATGAAAATGCTCATTTGGACAGCACCTCTGCTCCAGCCACTGCCCCAAACATGTTTTTCAGATAACAGTGTTTGCAGGCAAGAACCTTTTTCTAAAAATATCAGAAATGCTTCTGTTGGAAAGCATCTGTGCTTCTTTTCTTTGGCCTGTCCCCCATGGACCATCTCTCAGAAATACTCACCAAACAAAGCATTTCATACAAATCTCAGTCAGAGGTGGTAATTTCTTTTCACCCCAAAGCCCTGCAGGATGCCCTTGAGGAGAGCTGGCAGATTTTAGTTCTCTGTTCCTTCTCAGACTAAGGGGATTTGAATTTATGTACAACATTCCCATCGCAATGACACAGGTACCAGACAAAAAGATGTTTTGGAAAAGAATTTTCCACCTCCTTTGAGGTGTTCAGGTTTCTATACAGCACTTCAATATCTATTGAAGCCCAGTTTGCCACCACCTCTGGCACTAGTTATTATTTCAGGGATGTCCTTTGGTAGCAGTTGTAGTCTATGTAGGCTAAAGTCTGTTTATTATTGCTGACCATTCACAGGTAAAGAAGTCAGTCCCCCCTGTGTGGGTCTTTTCCATTCGTTTCATATACTTTTGTTCCCCTGCCTACTTCCAAAATAGCAAAAGTATGCTGGGAAAAGTGTGACTGAAGTATGCTTAAGTGTTTGGATTGTTTCTCCCATTCTGCAAGCATGGCTTCAACAAAGAAAACATTTCCACCACAAGATTTGCATTGAACAATACCAACAGCCGCCAAGAAGAGATAACTGAGTACAAGCCCAGATTATTCTTTTACTAATTTATTTCTTGATACAGGCAAATCCCTGAAAGGGATTTTTTATTATTATTATTCCATGGCTTATGATTTATAACAGATTGAAAAATGCATCTGCTTCACAGTTTGCAAGGTCTTTTGAAATACATAGATAGGTATTGCTATGGGAGCAAGACGTATTATCAATATGCTACAGTTCAGGGTGAAGTGTATTAACATACTTTTTGTGTAAGAAGTGGAGCTGCAGGAAAACTAGACAGTAAGCTTGAACTGAGATGGCAATATTAGTATTAAGTACAATTATGGATAACACTATTTGCATATAAATATAAACAACAGTACTAGCTGTATTGTCATGAAACACAGGTATTTATTGCCGGTAGGGAAAATATAAATAGTTCTTGAGGTTGTGGAATAATCATCTGTTACCTTTGAAAACATATTTTTCCCAAAGTGTGAATTTTACAAATGTCAACCCCAAAGCCAGACTATGTTGGTATTGTTATTCTAATGTGCCTTTTTGTTCTGTTTTGGTTTGTTTCTTTTTTTTTTTTTTAATAATTCCCTACCTGGGCATTCTTCTTCCCACTTGTACTTTGTCATCACAGCCTTTGCTTTTCCCTCTATTTCTCTTTGTAGTGCCTCCTTGCACTTTCTTTGGTCTCAGCTTCTTGTTTTTCCATGGCATCACTTTCAGACAGGGAAGACTTGGCTCTTCAATATCTCCTCAGACAGCACAGGAAACTTAAGAACATCCTCTCTAAGCTACCATTACCATTGTACTGCCTCATCATAGAAAACCAGGATGATTTGGAGGTGAAGATGAAAGAAATATGCTTTGAACCTACTGATTCAGGCATGACTCAGGAATGAGACAGCTGAGGTCCATCTGCCCCCTACTCACTCCCCACTGGTGATGCTTTCTCCCCCATTTCTTTTCAGGACTATTCAGACAGTCCAGGGCAGATTTTCAGTGCCTAATTTCCAAGTTCCTAGAACAGCAGGCAGGCCGTTATTTAAAGGTCCTTTCCAACCCAAACCATTCCATAATTTTCTCATTATAAGTGAAGGACTTTCAGCAAGACTCAACTAGCCCATGTAATGGTCGAGCTCCATGTGCCTCAACATGACATGGCCAGAAGGAATTGTTGAGACGATTTTAAATGAGGACTTAATATTTGCTGCTTTTAGATATTTAACTCCAGATTGTGACAAGGTATCTTTGTCCAGCTAAAACAGCTAACACACAGCTAACACACAGCTAGCACACAGCTAGCAGTGGTATTTTATACACATTTTGTCTTACCTTTAAAAAATACATACCTATGGGTATATATTTTTACTATATTTCTTTCAACATATTTTAGTTTTTTATAAACAGCTTGATGTGGTGATGCCAAAACTGCTACTAACTTTCCCAAAAAAATATCACAGAGAGGCTGGGGTTTGTCAGAAACCTAAAGTCTGCCAGGTCAACCCCAGCGGCAACACGTGGAATTTGGCATCCTAGGTTTTCACCAAAGTCACAGCAGAAAGCAGCCTCTGACTTCCATGTTCAGACATGCACACAGAAATGCACACAGTCACAACTTTTGTTGGCATTATCTGGGTTCACTCCCTTAAGTGGCCTCACAACTTACCCACGTTGCAATGCTGCACACCACAATACATCGTAAGTCTATTTATGGGTCCATTCCTTACATTTAGAGCACTGACATGGAAAGGAGTCTCCAGATCAAGTCTTTCTTCCACTTAAATTCATCTCTCCCTGATTTAAGACTCTGTTTTCTTAACTGATTTTTTTTTCCTTCTTGTTACTAATTAAGTGGAAAATACTGTAATTACTTGGTCATGAGACCTGGTATTAACTAGTCACATTTGTTATGAAAATACAGGGTATGGATTTACCACATTAGCTGAGAGATTCGCACAAAGGTGGAGTTGATACTCATGTTGTAAATTACGTATCCATGTGATAAATTATATTTATCATGCACCTTTGACTGCCTCACCTATGTTCTGCCTACTAATCTATCTCTGTCAGGATTCATTCTAGCACTCTTAACCTCTGAGCAGCAATCAATCAGGTGTCTGCTATTTTTAAACATTCTTACACAAAAGAAGAAAAAAAAACCACACACACACCACACCCCAAAACTAAAGGTTTTTTGCTCACCATGAAATGGTCAAATTCCTCTCCAAATTACATTGTGATAAGGAGGATGGCAGTAGTCAGTTCTGAAGCAAGGAGATGTTTGTGGTTCTCCTTATTCTCAAGAACACAGAAGCATGTTTCTTTCAATGAAAACTGCTGTAAGAAGCTTTTTCCATCCAAACTAGCAAAGGTTCCTAGCTTGTATATGCTGGCATATACTAGACCTCAAGAGTGGAACACCATGATTTATAGACAAGTTGTTTAAGATCATTTAGAAATTCAGAACTGTATCAGTAATCATTCTGAGGCTTATGTAGTTGTCTCATAATAGCAAGTTAATTTGGCTTTAATATAGAAGGAAGTGCAATAACAGTATCAATTAAAAAAATCATAAAACCTCCTGAACCATTTCTGAATTACTTTTTATGTTAAATTTGTAACATAGCTTAACTCCATATGTGATATAAAGGTTTTATTGGTGCTCATTTGGGAAGATCTCTGTAATAAACTCTGGGATTCACCACAACTAATACACACAGTAATCGAGTCCAGACTTATGTCACTTGGCTAAAATGCTTTCATTTAGAGATTAGGGAACTGGAACTATTTTCATCAGCAAAGAATCTGTCTCTAGAATATTTGTACATGCTTATTTTTTTTTACTTTACTTTTTTTTTAACTTTATTTGATTTTTATTTATTTTATAAAAATATTTTTATATGTCCATGAATGAGAAAAAGATGAATGGGACACACATTAATGAAAGCATTCAGACTTTGTGTTACCTATATAGCTAAGTGTATGCCTGGAAAAGGGACTTAGATGAATGGACTGCCAACTGGTTTTATTCCTACATCTTTAAGTAAAATTCCAGTTTAACAGAGTCTGCATATTTTATTAATTTGATAATGAATCTTTAATTTCACAATCATTTACAAATGAAAACATATTTGCTTACTTATTCACAGACATGGACAGCCTCAGACACTTCTTCATATCACCAGATATAGACATCCAGTATAGAAAATTTTGAACTTAATGACTTCGTTTTGGCACTGTTACAAAGAACTATACACAGAGTTTTCCGATTGGGAATTTTCGATTACAAGTCACAGACACTTAGGCTGCCTGTTCTACGGCAAATACTTTTTGGAGAGTTAAATTATCCAGTTCTGTAGAGAAGGGTTTAAATTGCAAAGAAAATTAATTAATGTTAATTAAAAGTCACATGAAAACTATCCAATGGACAGTTCAAGCAAGAGTAATCGTATAACAAAAAAAATTCTGAGAAATATTGTACTTCACAGAATGCTCAGTTCAGTACGAGTGTTCAGATGTTTGTGTTGGCTGGTTAAGTGTATCAAGTAATATTATGTTGTTTTTGAATTGTATGGGGTTTTTTGTTGGTTTTTTTTTAGCTAATCAGCAGAGTACATAAAGGAACTCCAAAATATAGAATCCAGCAAAAAATCCAACACCAGCTTCAAAAAGATATTTGATTATTAGACAGTAAATTTGCTTATCTCATTTTTTTCACACTAGTCCTACTCATTTTGTGAATATTTGCACAAAGCAAACTCAAGCATTATATCAACACACTTGAAGCAAATTTATTTGAAAATCTGAATGAATATGTAGTGTTTGCCTAGAGTTAGAAGTAATAGAGTTATGAACACATCATAAATACTACGCAAAGCTTTGAACTGCATTGCTGAGAGACATTATCAAAGGTCATGTTATCAAGCAAGACATAAACCATAACTGTAGGTTCATCTCCTATCTAAAAATTCAGAACGGTGTTAGAAATTACAAATTTTGAAGTTATTCCAACACAAACATAACTGCTTTGGAGATTATTTGAGTGTCGTCAAATACAATACTGAAGCAAAATTATATTTCTGCATATTTGCAAAATTTTAATACTTTTGATAAATGTCATATTGCAAAATATGTAACATGATCGTTCATTTATACTTCTAGAGATGGATGTGCTACGTATATACACACATTAGCAGTGTGGTTTTCTTCAAACCATTCTTTGTTAACAAGGATTTTTGTCACATACATATGCTGCCCTCACATAAACAAATACATTTATGCCCTCAGGAAAGAAGAAAGTATTTCTTCATTTTCTTTGCAAAGAGCTTTCACATTCTGCTTTTTAAATTAGCCATTCTAGTCTTTTTTTTTTTTTTAATAAAGCAAAAAGGAAAATACTGTGGAAAACAATAATCATCAGTTTAAGCTTTCTTAAGGATCAACCAGCACATATCAATTGAAAATAAAGGGAAAATTTCGAGTCTGTCTTCAAATTTTGTCTGAATACATGGTCTTTATTGTGTTTATCTGTGGAACGTCAGTTCTCCCATGCATGTTGGAGGCACCAGCAAAATATATCTTGATTAAAATTCTCAAAAGATCAGAATGATCGGGTCCACATCCATCAGGATGTTTTGTGTAAGGGAAGACGTAGAAGATGGTCTTTTTTGCTGAGCAAGGCACTTTCACCCTTTGTGACAGACCTGCAAGAAGGGAAATCTCTAGATTGTACTCTAACTGAAGCAAAGGTTCAATTTAACTGTTTTCTTATTGCTGTGGGAGAGACCAAAGCTTATCAGCTTCCATGTTTTGTAGGAAATGAAAAAGAATAGAACTGGATTACTTTCTTTTTTTTGCAGGTCTGAGGTCAACGACAAAGAGCTTTTGGGTCAATCTCCCTGCGTTACACTCTCAGTGTATCCAGAGTATTGCCTCTGTCTGTGTAAGGCTGACTGGCAATGCACAGCTTTGCAATGCCTTCTTAAATGTTGATGAGGTGATGTATCAAATTGGCAAGCTTTCGTAGTCTCAGCAAACCACGGCCTTAAGATAGGCAAAAACTCTCGATCCCAGCTGGCATGTGCGGTGTTAACACCAGGAATAACCTGTTTTCAGCATTTTTGCATCGATAAGAGCCAAGAGAGAAAGAGAGGTGAGTTTAGTTCAGTGGAAGATAACAAACGTGCAGTGCCACATTCCCTCTGTGTGCTCTTTGTTATCAGCAGAACTAGTGGCATTATGTACTGTACAATGAAAGATAACCATAGGGTGAGAGATAGTTGGCTTTGTAGCTCTGTTGATTAAACACGACAGCAGGCTAATCAGAAATAATGTTACGGGGATGGAAGTTGAGCCACTTGGAGAAGGTGAAAGATGATGGCTACACTTGAAATGTTAATTTTTTTAATAAAGTTGTGGGGCAGAAAACTGTTCTATTATATTTTTTTTAATTAAAAAATTATTATATATACTCTATACCCAGAGGGGTAACACTCTATTCCAAATTTGCAAAGATAATAGCATTACATTTAACTGAGACAATTAGAAGACAAAACACAATACAGGCTTAAATTCTTCCTAAATAAAAGTCACAGATCTAGAGGTTTGCTATGCACCACAATAGACATGGGGATAGCTCACCAAATGAATGGGTATACAAACTACCCTCAAAGATTTGTGGGGTTTTTTGCATATAGGAATAAGGACTTCAGAACCCAGTCTTGTCAAAAGACAAACCCAAAAAACAAACCCTAAATTATGATTAAGGTTTTAGTGATTCTTATTTTTAGACTATTCATTTGTTCATTGCTTTGCACGGCTCTAAACATTTAAGCTAAGATTTTTGGCAGCGTATATCTCTGTCAAGATGTATTTGCTTATAGATAACACATTTGTATAACCTGTCTTCTAAAGTCTTGCTCAGTCTGGGGCGAGGAATGGGCATAGCCAGACTGGAGCAGGATGGATGTGCTGGATGTATGACCACAGCACATAGCTGCAGAAATTCAGGCCAGCTCTGCAGGAGCAGCCCAGAGTTATGAGGATACAGAGGTAATATAAAGTCATTATTCTCCCTCTTGACTCTTGGCTTTGAGATCTGTGCTGCATCTCCTAGAGGCACAACATAGACTCTCTCCTGACGTGCTTAGCATTGGAGGGGAGGATTTAGCTGAAAAAAATCCCCTTTCCAAGCTACTAAAACCTCTGTCCTAATTTTATCAAATTGCTCTATCCACTTTGGGGCTTCTTTCACAATCCTCTCTGGTGGGGCATAAACTGTATCTGATCCGTCTCTTCTTGCTAGGAGCTTCCTCCTGCTACCTGTTGTCTTGTGAAATAACAATTTACTATTGACAATGTTACTCCCAGTAGTCTGACATGGTGACTTGGTACAGCAATTTCAGCTCTTTCTTGCTAATATGTTGCCAAGGATTCATAGGCATGTCTGGCCAGACTTCATATTTGCCCCAGAAATCTGGGGAGGGGGAAGAAGAGGGGGAAGGTCACAGAAGGCATGGTGCTTGCATTTCTGTATTGGTGAATTTGTCAGTCCCAGCTCTCTGGAATGACATACTTTAGATGCTTATTGGAAGTTAAATACATTGCTTTACCCATTCTTTACCCTTTCCCATACAGAATGATGCCATTTACAAGCAACTACATCTTTGACAAATTGAATTTAATAAACAGTGCAGCTTAATACAGCTTTAACAAATCTGTGATTTCTCCCCAAGTTCACTCCTCCACTCCTGTCTTTGTCAGGCTCCTGGAGCCTACAGCAGCCCCTTGGCAATATTCAGCATTTAGGCTGCAAGTTGTCTTTTGTCTCAGTGGAAAAAAAATACTCTTAGGCAGATTCTGGGAATTGAGTCACGATAAAGTGAACATCATACAGATGATTTGCAGGGTGATCCTGCACTCACTTAAGTTAGCTGCCTAACCCTTGTTCCTTTAGGCTGGAGCAGGATTGAGCCCACAGCTTTGTTATGCAGCTGCAGGTATAGTGCTGCGTGCCTTTCCTGTTTCTTTTCGTAGAAGCATCCCCAAGACCTTTGTCCAAAACTCCTCTAATTTGATAGAGCTAGTGATTTTGGGAAATTAGAGATGAGTGCTAGATCCTCCAGTAATTTATTTCATTGCAGATCAGTTGTACTGTATCACCTGAAATTTTGTTTCCATGCATTTTAAAATGGAAATACAACTTTTTTTTCTCCAGTTATACCTTCCTGTCAATTCAATATTTAATTAAAAGATTTGTCACTTTATCTGAATTTTCGGAATTCACTGACTCAAAAGTAATTTCTAAGTAATATACTTATTTATTAAAGAAGTGAGTGGTACAGGTTGATTCATTAAGATACTAACAACACCTTTATTTAAATTATTGGGTGTTCAGATAGATAGATTTGGTTCCACAAGAAGCAACTCCATCAAATATGATTACGGTATGCCAAACTCAGGCCAGGTAGTCAATCACTGCCAACTCAATCTGTTCCCCTAGAACATAGTGGATGTGGTGAAAGAGACTTCATTTACAATAAGTATTGAAAAGCGCTGATCATTTTAGTCTGAGTACATACAACACAAAGCATCTTTACTCAAGAGTTCAAGGCTATCTTTACCACCTGCCTGCCTGTGTATTGGGTTTTTTGCCATGCGTAACAGAATATCGCAGCAATGACAGACTGCATTATGCAATTATTTCTCAATTGACCAATATTACTAACTCCATGGTTTGCTAACTACATGTGTGTTCAAAGCCCTTCCAGAGTATAAGATTAATAAAAACAACATTACAGAAAAAGTCTTCTGTGCAGTTAATTTCAAAATACTTTTTCAACCCTGTTTGAAAATCCTGAAGACTTGCTTCAGCCGTGGATGTTTTCATTCATGGATTTACATGATTTTTTACCTGTCTTTCAAGACCTAAGGTCCCACTGTCAGCCAGAAAGCAAATGACCAATCTGAAATCAATTGGCCCATATCTAAATTTAATTAAACTTCTCTCTGTAACTCTAGAGGAAACTGATTTCCCTCATTATTGCTTATGTGGATAATATGTGAAATGAATTCTCCTTCACTAAGTTATCACTGCATTGAGCAGACAAACACAGATCCAATGCTATTAAAAGTAATGAAATAGGTTCATCAGCAGTTAACTTTAATGTTTTGTGTCATTGCAATCTTGTGTGCAACTTAGGACAAAATTATTCAGTTTTGCAGCTGCAAGATGCAGAGGGTGAGCAGTGCAAGGGTTTGCAAAGGTTTTGGAATAAGGCACTATTTATACATCGTTTTCTATAGATGAGAAAGATGCAATCACCTTGCTTTCTCTCTCATCTTCCACAGACCAGCAGAGAGCGGGATAGAAGCAGAGAAGTAGGGCTTCCTGTCTGTGGCAGGTGGTTCCTGCTGCGGTAGCCTTGTATGCGGGTGCTGACAGTGCCTGTGCTGGTAAAAAGCCACAGGTTTTTCACTGAGTTTGCAAGAGCTCAAGAGCAAGGTTTGTCAGGGGTGCTTTGTTTGTCAAGAGTGCTGAACCTTTCTTCAACTCCCAGGAGCTCTGCTTTAACAAAGTGTGTTAGTTGTAAAAGTAGTTTGTCTAATGACCAGTACTAACAAGTACTATCAAGTAGTTATGCTGTGGTGAATTATGTGTTTATGACTGTAATATAGAAATGTACTGGAGGAGAACAAGCCTGGTACAGCATCAGATGTCTTGAGAAGTGGGGATGCAGGATGTGGTGTAGAGGAGTAAGCATGGCGTGATAAAAGCTGAGACACTGACTAGCGCTGGAGACCCTAAGAGTGTTAATAGCTCCCCTCCAGCCAGTCGAAGAAATGTGGATATGGAGCTGGATAAACTGAGTTTTAGGGGTATCAAAGAATAAGAATTTAACATACGTAGAATACAGCATAAATTCAGATGCAATGTCCAGTAAATCAAGAAAAAGGAAGATACAACAGTATGTTAGAAAACATGTAAACCCAGCCCCTAGTTAAACCAAATAAACAAATAAATAAAGGAAGGAGAGGAAGAAGAAGCTATTAATATCGACATCATGATCATTCCAGGAAAGGATTCAAGATGCTAGTGGCTTGTATCCTGATGTACACACCATGGTGGACAGCAGAGGTGTGGTGGAAAGGAGGAAGCACGTGTTGTCACAGGACAAGAACTGCCTGAATGTACCTGATAAAACATTTGGAAAAATAAAGGAACTCAGGTAGTTGTCATAGATAAATTATTAAATCTACATCCTTGCAACATGTTCAAGGCAGAGGCTAGAAAGTAATAGCAATCAAGGTAATGATCACTAACTAAGTCTTAAGTAGAGAGAAAGACAAAGAGATTGGTTTGCAGCTATGTGATCAACGAAGCTATTCACGGCTTATGCTGACCATCTACCCTAGAAAGCAATAAATATTTGAGAGAGTAGCCCCTTGGAAGGAACATATCTGCAGATGCTCAGCACTGTGCAGAAAGCTGAGCCCATGGTGGGCCGGTATGGGTGGAAGCCAGGATGCCTACCAAGGCTTGAACACGGTGACGAGCTGGAGTGTGCGTCCTGCTTCTACAAGTCTTCTGCAGGTTGCGACTGAACCAGAGGAACAGGGGCCTTGGTTGGTATGAGTGTATCTGCAGAGCATGTGTATGGTGAAATAGAAATCTTGGAATAGAAATTACTAGTCAACTGCTGTGTCCATCCCACTTAGTAAATAAATTTTAGATTTTATGACATGAGTGATGTGGTTCAGGCCTTGAGGCCACCCACCTTCAGTTCTTCATGACACTGTGTATAGGAATTTTAGCTGTGTCATTACTATTGAGACTTTTCCTGTACAGTAGTATTTTTTTCTTTCTTTTTCTACAATAATTAGATCTGAACTAATAATAATTCTTTGATTATTGTGATAAGATTTTAATCATACTAATCATAAATGCAGTATTTACATATAAGATGTGATTTCATTTTACACATAACAAAATTTTGAATGTATAACACTACACCTATCTGTGCTTTGATTCTACACTCCGACCCAACAGACATGGGAAAAGATGCCAAATTTATCTAAGGTTAAAAACTAAAGAAACTAACAGCATATGATGGAATGTAAAAAATTAGCTCAAAGATGTCCTGCTATTCATCATCCCTTTTCAATGTATTAGTTAATTTATTTCCATTTAATAAGACCTTAGGTAAAACCCATTGCAGATTGAATTTATGAGGGATCTGAAGGACAGGATTTTTTAAAAAAAGTAACAATTTTGGTAGTAATTGAGCAAGATTTTGTAAGCACACTAAATGAGGTTTTTTCTGATGTCTATAACGTGTCATTTTTCCCTATCCCCACAATGATGTGGTCAGCTGGTGAACTGATGCTGAAGCTCTTAAGCTTCTATTGGGTACAAATGACAGATAAATAAATACATCTGCAAAGACCCTTGTGTAGTAGCAGCAAAAAACTCAACAATCAACCTTAGGAGCCTAGAAGACCAGCACATAAATTCATATTCAGTTTCTCAGACTTTGTTATTTTAACCTGAAGAGTAAAGCGTCGTTATAACAACCTAGTCCACAAGGCTAGTGTCATTCCACTTTGATCATTCTGAGAAAGCAAAAAAAAAGCTTAATCTGCTGATCAGATTTAAATACAAGGAGAAATTTCTCATAGGCAAGTTTAGATGCCTTTTGGATATTACTTCTAGCCTCTGCCTCAAACACGTTGCAAGGATGTAGATTTAATAGTTCATCTTGGGCAATCCTGAACAGATACTCCCAATCACAACAAAACTAACCCAAAAGAGATTTCCTCCTCCTGTAAAACGGATATCTGCTCCTTCCCTTTCTATCTTGCCTTAATGTTGCTGTAAGCTATTTATGGAAGGACTCCTATCATGTTTGCTTTAAATGCCTATCTAAGAAAATTAAGGTGAATGCTAAACCCATGACAGGGTAGATGGGTTCATGGCTGGACAGTCAGAATGAGTTGTAGAATGTCTTGGGGAAATTAATCTTGGCCAAACTCCAGCAGGTACCTGCCTAGATTTCCCCTGTTGTTTCAATTAAATTTTATCTTTGCTTCCTCCTGTTAAAACACTACTGTGTAATATTGCTGTCCCAGAAAGGGTTGCCGTTATCCCAAGGGAAACTGCATTTCAGCAGCAAGCCCCGCAGTCTCACAGAGTCTCTGATATGTCCTTTAGTATCCTTCTGGGCACATGCTTCTATAAAAATGCAAAGTGTTACAGTATGTACTGGTACCACTCTGCTATTCATAAAAAGGAAAGGGAGAGTAGGTCAGTATGTGAAGGATGCAGGGCATCGGGAATGTTCCCAAATACAGCTTCCACTTAACCCAAATGAGGTCACACTGAGTATCCTATCTGAGGTGCTCCTTTTTGCCTTTAAGGATGGCAGACAGAATCATCTAGAAGATGCAGAGCACCAAAACTTTGATATTGATTCATGTACCAAGTGGGAATGGAAGTAGATTTCCCAATAAGCTTACTGAGTCTAAGACATTGCAGTTGTTCTAGAGAAAATCTGTGTTAATATGAATACGGATGTATCTCCTTAGAATGTATCTGTAGACAGTACTTACATCCATGTACCATAATGCATATAAGGCTGTGGAGAGACTGTTGGTTTTGTTTGGCTGCTTTTTTTTTTTTTTAAGCTGCTTACAATAGTAATAATGACCTCAGTGCCGGGCATTTCCTGGGGTCTAATGACCAGCTGGGGTTAATGACCTGAAATGTAGCCACAGGCCATCAACTCATCCCAGCCAGCCATTAATCCTATGGAACTACCAGCGCCTCTACTGTTATTGCTTAATTTACTCTCCCTAATTTTAGCGTAGCTTTAAAAACATTGCCGCAGCCACCGAGCAGCTCTGGATTATATTAGCCCTGCATTTCTACTGCTGAGCACAGGTTGTTTTCCTAGCTGCTCATCAACACTAAGCACTGAATAGACTTTATTAGAAGTTGGTTATCAAGCTGCTGAGCATCTCCAGACATCTAAATATTTTATATATGTTTGCTCTGAGTGGCCCTAAGCAATTAATACATTGTTTCATTAGGAGGGTTTTTTACTAACCACTGACTCTAAACACATAATATATTTTGCAAGAAGTTTATATTCCAGCCATTGAGCAGCTCTAAACAGTAAATTGGCACCATATATTTAAAAAAGAAATCGCTCAGTGTTATGCATTTCTCACAAGTGATTTCCTGTGTCTATCCTTCTAAACATTATTCTTTTATTTTATGGTTTCTGATACATTCCTATTTAGCTTGCTGGACCTCCCTTTTCATTCAAAATCCTGGAGCTTTGCTGGAATTGACTTCATTTCTTTTATCTAATACAGAGAAAAGAAGAGCCACAGGGGGCAATAGGAACCTTGGGTTCCTTCTGGCACCAAATTAAGGGATTAGAAAATACTTGCGTTGTTCTGATCAAGACAACAATTCAGGCTTCAGACTTAAAAATAACTTGTGGTGTGTGCTTGTATATACAACTACCAACAGCATGGCAATCAAAATGACAGTGATTCAGTAGGTACTCTTAATCATCATTACAGATCTCCAGCCCAGCTCTGTCAACAGGAAATTCGCACTGCTGCAGCAGAAGCCGAGATTAGCTAACATCTGCTCAGCCACGCTGAGGCCTTGATCAGCTAGTGTTTCAGCAGACAGGCATCCACCCTGCAATTTGCTTGCTTCTCCAACATTTCCCATGCTGCACTTCAGCCATCAAGCGTTGTCCCCACTCCTCTGAAGTCAGGAGAGCAACAAGGCCCATGGACACCACTCCTCGATCTCTCTGTGCAACCTCTGTTGCAGTGAGCACGGACAAGACTTTCTCAATTCCCGTGCCAAGCAAAGGTTCCCACCACTTTTGCTCCCTTCACCAAGCAGTAAAATCTCAGTAATTGGTCAGACTTGCATAACAAGGGTCAACCAGACTGGTACTCTAGGCAGCTCACAGCCTTTGGAGAATTCACATGAAGGGTAGCTCACTGTACGTAGTCCTATACACCAGTCCAAGCTCAGCTCCATATCCACCTGCTCCATGGGCAGCTGGCTTGCTTGCCCCCTTCCTCCACACAGACCGGGCAGCTTTTGCATCTGGCTTCCTCTTCTGGGTAGGACCAAGTAAAGAGGGAAATGACTCTATCACCATTTCTATCAAGTTGAGGCTTTTACCAGAGAGGTAGAAGTAAGTATCTCCCTGATTGTTATTAAAGTGATACAACACTTGCAAAAGAAGGAAATGTGGGAAGTCCTGCTTTAATAATATGAGTAAATTATATTAATGTCAACAAATTAACATGGGTTTTTTTTCAGAAAAAAAATACCAAGAAAAATTTTTAAAAATGTTAAGGCCCACATTATCCTATGGTAATATCCTATGATATCCTTATTGGTAAGACAATGTAAACAACTCTTTGCTAATTAGTGTCTCACAGGTAGTGTTTTTACAAGTCAGTCGGATTGCACACACCGTCTGTCTTTTGAAACAGTATGGCAATGTTCTCTGTAACCATATCAGTTAGATTAACTGAATTCAAAATAAAGGTTAGCAAAGATTGATCCAAGCTGATGGTCATGGTATAGACATACTTTACTAGGATGGGCCAGGAGGGGTCTGATTTGTTTAAGTCTCCTCAAGTATTCCTGATATTCAGCAATTCTGTACTGGCTCTGCAGCCAGAGTGGCAGGGCAATTCTTACATTTAAATGACATCCAGTGCACTACACTTCAAATATTAGTTAGTAATGAGATATTGCCTTATAATATGTGGATTGCTAGTTATGCACAACCTTCAACTGCAATATCCATCTTTGTGCTGATACACACGGGTATGAGATAAGGAATGAGCCGGTATGTGCAGAATAAGTGGAGATTGTGGTGTATGATTGGAGATGATTCCTTAGATGACTCCAGTGCTGTCGGTGCCATGCATAAAATAATCTGGCTTTGCATGCTCTGGCTTTGGCATACCTGTAACTCAGACTGATATAATCTGGCTATCTGAGTTTGTGTATGTGTGTGGGCATGCATACAAGAATAGACATGCATATTTTACTTTTAAACTCCAATCACTATTATTTTCCTGAAGTTCTGTCAAAATTACCTGGTTCCCAGGAATCAGCTCTGGGACCAAAGAACGTTATCTTTGGATCGAGTCTATTTTGGGAGGGTTGGGTTTTTTTTTTCTTACCAGACACTGAAAAACCATATATTTTAAGGTTGGGTCATGATTTTTCTTTGGCATGCATGTTTTGTTTTGCATACACATGTGGTTTCCATGCAGTTAATATTTTAAGTATAGAAAGCCTAAAATAAACACAATAAAAAGAAAAATCTAAGTTAAAACCTTTAAAAATAAAGGCTATAATGGAAATGTCAACTACCCTCAACTCTGTAAATACGGAAGCATAACTCTTGACTTTGGGTTAGGTGCAGTTCAGAGAGGATGAATGCAATATTTATTTCAGCATGCATTGCAAACATTGGAGTTACTGCCAGTTATGAGTGAATTCAGTCCTATGATAATCAAAATCATAATGAAAGAATATACTTTTATGACACCAAAACCCCTACATAGTTTAAGACCAAAAAAGATAAATGTGTTATTTTTTCAGCAATATCTGATAAAATATATTTTATTAATACATGTCTTTATGTGTTGGCTTTTAGCAGAAGTTTCTGCATACAGTTCTGAAACAGGTCGAAAGTCCCTTTGGATGTGTGCATCCTAACAAACCGACAACAAAAATTCCCACTGTGTGGCAATTTCTGGGGAAAGGTATACGTTTCACAAGTTCCTTGTGTCTGAGGGCATTTCATGGACTTAACAGCATGACAATTCCAAGTGTAAAATACATAAATAGCACAAATTTGCTTGTCTCTTCTGGTAACTAAGTTTTATAGGACTGCACTGGATGAAGAATGTATGCCTCATTTGGCACAATCCAGACAATCAAAGGCAATCTTCACATTGAAAATGGTTGCTGTTTTAAAAGCAGTCATGCCTGCACAGGCTAAAAACTGATTGTCACTAGCACACTGGCACATCTCTGTGTGATGTCTTTATTTGTAATATTTATTATATAATAAATAGATTTTTTAATAAAGATCAGTTCTTTATTTGTGAGCTATTAAGAGAAAGTTCATGAGCAGAAGCCTCAGGTTTTAGTTCTGTTTTCCATCTAGGTAGCAAATAATGCAAGGATTTTTCAACCGATCTTCAACAAGTTGCTTTAATGCAAACAGTTCAGTTGTACCTAATTTAAAGGTCCTCAAAGAATACAAAATCCCATGTAGCAAGTGCTAGGATGAAAGGAAACAGCCTCAAGTTGCACAAGGGGAGGTT
>NW_010422509.1:0-912 GCF_000710305.1 Buceros rhinoceros silvestris
GGGCGGGGCGGGACCGGGCGAGGGGCAGGACGAAACGCGGCAAACAAGTTCCCAAAGAGAGATTAAGGAGAGAAAATAACATACGGAGGCGGGGGGCGGGCAGGGCTGAAGTGAGGTGGGACCATGGCGAGGCCACATCCCCCTGCCAGTTCAGGAAGCACAGAGAGGTCGTAGCCGAGAGGTGGAGAAGGCTTTCGCGGCAGCGGCACATCCTCAGGCACGCCTGGTGCGAGGCTTTGTGTGTTAGGATGATCATCTTGTGTTTTTAATGGTTGGGAGGAGCTTTTTCATTAGCATCAGTGCTCTCTTCCCTTCTTCCCTTGGTAAATGAGATATTTAGGGAGGCTCTAGGGGAGCTCCAAGTGTGGAGCGTGTGGGGAGGGGGACCCTGCTGAGAGACAGGGTGTGGTGTGTGGGGGGTGGCATAGCAGGAAGCCGATTAGTTTCCCTAGCACATCAGCCATGGCTAATGAATGCTTCTCCGAAGAAGCCAAGGGCAAGGTTTCACGCAGGTGCCTCTGTGGGCATAGGGCTGCTGTGCAGCAGCCGTGAGGCCACTGCTCGCCTTTGCTCCTCCGTGCAGTCTGGGGACCGCAGGCTGGGTGGCTCTTGAGGGAGTTCTTCTTCAGAGCTGGGTAACAGACTGAGGGGACCAAACAAGGATTTCTCTTGCCTTAGAAAGAACGATTTTAAATGGCAGAGAGCACTTCTGAGCAGTGTTGATTTGAATCATAGAATCACAGAATCATCTGGTTGGAAGAGACCTTTAAGATCATCGAGTCCAACCGTTCACCCTGCACTGCCAGGGTCCCTAACCCATGTCCCTCAGCACCACATCCACAAGTCTTCCAAACACTTACAGGGATGGAGACTCCACTGTGTCCCTGGGCAACCTGTTTCAATGCTTCACAA
>NW_010422510.1:0-331 GCF_000710305.1 Buceros rhinoceros silvestris
GGAAAGTCTGTGTCAGGAACCTCTGCTCCCTGCGCTGCCCCTGTTCCCAGCGGGACCTTTGGGCTTTTTCCTTCCCAGCCGGGAGCGGGCAGTTGGCTCAGTGCAGAGGGGTTTTCAGAAGCACGGTTCTGGTTGAAGTCACCCTGGATGAACAGTTCACCAACCAGAACAGTGCTGCGCTGGTCCGCCCCGCTCACCAGGATGCTCCTGTGCACGTTGCCAGTGTTGTGCTCTGTGCTAACATGGATGATACACGCATCGTCCTGCTGCTGGTTGTAGAGAGGACGCACAGCTTTGGAGGTGGAGGGTGTCGAGGTGACAGAGCTGCTGG
>NW_010422510.1:987-1262 GCF_000710305.1 Buceros rhinoceros silvestris
CTTCAGGAGAAAGACCTCGAGCAAGCAGAAGACTTAGACGAAGCCTCGGTCACATGCGCCCTGTACAGCAGCCTGGTGGCGGTGTCCCTGGCCTCCAGAAAAAGGGAACTGCACCTGATGAGTTCCCCCATTTCAGTGAGAACTGATTCCCGACTGGGTGGACTGTACACGGGGCGCTGTTTGCTCTTGCCTCTCCCTAAGAGTGAGCCAGGAGGAGGCAGCAGATACCACAACCAGAATCAGGGTGTGGTCCACCAGCGGGGCACTGGGCGGGG
>NW_010422510.1:1530-1873 GCF_000710305.1 Buceros rhinoceros silvestris
ACTGTCACAACGGCTCTGGCCCCACAGTTTAAACGATGGGTGGGTGCCAGTGTCTGGGACCTTGTGCTTCTCTGGGTTAAGAAGGTTTAGTAGAATTTAACTGAAAATATCCACAGGCTTGACCCCAACGTGATGCTCTTAAACAAAACAGCCCTGAGAAGGACTTCAGCAATACAGTGAATGCCATTTTGTTCGGAAGCGGGGAGTGGAACTACACTGAGCCGAGGCAAGGAGGTCATCGTGGCAGCAGGGAGCTCCCGGGAGGTCAAACCCACAGGGTTGGCGAGCTCTGACTTCACCTGCCTGTCACTTGGGTGAGGGCGGCTGCCCTGTCTGGCACCGG
>NW_010422510.1:1995-2271 GCF_000710305.1 Buceros rhinoceros silvestris
TCCCAGCTCGAGGTGAACCGAGGGGGATGGACACGGCCACAGGCTGTTGACAGCAGAGCAACTCACCGAGCCCCAGATCCTCGAGGAGGAAATGACTAGTTGTTGGTCTTACTCTTCTTCAGCTGACCCTGTCTCCTGTTTCATTTGGTTTTGTTTGCGGGGCACTTATAAATCCTCTTGTCCATGTCACTGCTAACGTCATGCTGCCATGTGCCAGCGCAAGCGTGACGTTCAGGCTCCTCACCCCACTTCCCACAGGCTCAAAGGAAGAAATGC
>NW_010422510.1:2312-2588 GCF_000710305.1 Buceros rhinoceros silvestris
TCCCAGCTCGAGGTGAACCGAGGGGGATGGACACGGCCACAGGCTGTTGACAGCAGAGCAACTCACCGAGCCCCAGATCCTCGAGGAGGAAATGACTAGTTGTTGGTCTTACTCTTCTTCAGCTGACCCTGTCTCCTGTTTCATTTGGTTTTGTTTGCGGGGCACTTATAAATCCTCTTGTCCATGTCACTGCTAACGTCATGCTGCCATGTGCCAGCGCAAGCGTGACGTTCAGGCTCCTCACCCCACTTCCCACAGGCTCAAAGGAAGAAATGC
>NW_010422510.1:3937-4197 GCF_000710305.1 Buceros rhinoceros silvestris
GAGTAGCAAGAACCAAGCAGGAAAGGACAGTGAAGAGCCGACAGTGCCGTTAAATTCATCATTTCCCCCCTCACCTCGATCATGCCCCTGCTATGGGAGAGTCCGTCCTACCTCCTCGCACACCAGGGTCCAGTTTCTCACCTTTAAGATATTTTTATCCAGCCCTTGAGCTCTGCTGCCATCCCCTGCATCTCTCCTGAACTGCTGCTGGGCTGTGGGTTCCCAGGGTGCTTCGCGGCACGCCCCCGCTCCCCACCCAC
>NW_010422510.1:4396-4771 GCF_000710305.1 Buceros rhinoceros silvestris
AGCTGGCCCACGGCCCCAGAGCTCCTCCCTTCTCTGACCTGACGGCAGGTCGGCAGGTTGTTTCTGTCACCAAACGCCTTCTTGCCCACCTCAGTTTTCGTGTTAAAGCCCTGCAAGGCACCTCTGCGTGTGTGCAGTGAGCGAGACTAGTGACTGGTCAGACTTTATTCTCAGGTGCTCTGTCTGGCTCCTGCGTGCAGGGAAGTTCTTACACAAAGGGTGTTGAGTTGATCACCCAGCACTAGCATCGTGCCTTTTCCCGGCACCTCGTTTCTAACCCCCTTCATCGTCACCAGTCCTCAGGAGCACGGGGAAGGGACAGCTCAGCTGGAAACATGCCTATTCCAGCTGGTGGTTGTGCTCTGGATCCCACGC
>NW_010422510.1:5372-6626 GCF_000710305.1 Buceros rhinoceros silvestris
CCGTTGCCCTCTGCCCCCTCGTACTCACAGGCTGAGCCTCTTCACCACATTTTTCCCCAGTTTTGCTGCGGTGCTGTTGCTGTTGGCAGCTGTTTCAAGCTCACACAACAGTCTGTAGATGCAGGACAGAGGCCACAGCATTAACTGTTGCAGACGATGCTGTTGTTTATAGATCTCAAAGTGGGAACGTTTGAGAAATTCGAGAAACCTTCAGTTCTTCCCATGTCCTGGAAGGCTGCACCCCCACAAAGAGGACCATAGCTGTGGCTCCATCTTAGCATGGTGAAGGGGATATTTCACTGCTTCACAACAGTTTTAAAAATTAGTGTCTTTTTGGTATCAGCCATCATTTTATACAGGAAAAGAAATCCGGAAAATACTTAGTACGTGCATCTTGGATAAGCTGACTGTTTTTCACCGCAGCTCAGCACAATGCATCTGTGTCTGTGCTGACTCTCTCGGTGCAGCTGAGCGATACTCAGAACCCAGTGCAGACACCGAAACGCAGCGAATAGCCTGTCTGGGGTCGCTCTGGCAGCACGAGCAGCAGTGCAGGACTCGGCAGGGCTGCAAAACCCACCCCCCATGCCCAGGAGAGGTTGATCTAGTGAGCGCCCACCCAGCTCTGCGCTGCCTTGGCTACTGCTGCGCCCATCCCCCAGCCCAGCGGTAAAAGGACAGCGAAGAGCCGACAGTGACGTTAAATTCATCATTTCCCCCTCACCTCGATCATGCCCCTGCTGTTGGTTATAGGTCTCCAAACGGGAATATTCGAGAAATTCGAGAAACCTTCAGTTTTTCCCATGTCCCGGAAGGCTGCACCCCCACAAAGAGGACCATAGCTCTGGCTCCATCTTAGCATGGTGAAGGGGATATTTCACTGCTTTACAACAATTTTAAAAATTAGTGTCTTTTTGCTATCAGCCATCATTTTACACATAAAAAAAAAATCCGGAAAATACTTAGTACGTAGATTTTGGATAAGCTGACTGTTTTTCACCACAGCTCAGCACAATGCATCTGTGTCTGTGCTGACTCTCTCGGTGCAGCTGAGCAATACTCAGAACCCAGTGCAGACACTGAAACGCAGTGAATAGCCTGTCTGGGGTCGCTCTGGCAGCACGAGCAGCAGTGCAGGACTCGGCAGGGCTGCAAAACCCACCCCCCATGCCCAGGAGAGGTTGATCTAGTGAGCGCCCACCCAGCTCTGCGCTGCCTTGGCTACTGCTGCGCCCATCCCCCAGCCCAGCGGTA
>NW_010422510.1:7258-7697 GCF_000710305.1 Buceros rhinoceros silvestris
GGATGAATTCTTTGTCGGGGGTCATGCAGTAGCTGTTGCGGGCAGATTGCAACAGCTTAATTTCTGCGGTCACTTCAAATTCCTGAGAAAATAAATCATCAAACAGGAACACAAGGTGAAGCGAGCGGCCTGCAGCTCCTCCTCCCCATTGCTGGACACATCTAAAAAGCAGGTTCTCTTCCCTGCAGCGTTCCAGGGATCCACTCGCTCCTCATGAACTCGCATTAAAATGAGCGGCTCTTGTATGAGCAGTGACTCGTGGCCCTGCCTAGAGAAGGCTCTAAAAGAGGCCACCAGTGACCCACAACTGGCAGAATGTTCAACGTACCTTGCACCTCTTTTCAAAATTTATCAGGCCACCCTGGGGGAAGGAAGGAGGGAGAAGGGATCAGAGCAGAAGAGCACGTGCTCAGCTGAATGCAACCACAAACGGTACGAC
>NW_010422510.1:7814-8270 GCF_000710305.1 Buceros rhinoceros silvestris
ACAGGCGCAGCTGAATGCAACCACAAACGGGACGACGTCGCAAGGCTGATGTAAAGCACAGACCTGCCCTGAGCGAGGACCTTCTGACAACCCCCATGTCCAGAGCTGGTGCCAACTCTGGCACCCGCACACCCGCGGCTCCAGAGGGTCCCTCTCCTCATGCCCCTCCGGGCACCTGCCTGCAAAGAGCAGCCCGGCCCAGCAGTGCTCAGCAGAGCTGGGTCAGCTCCACTCCGGGGAACGCTCACGGTGGTCGGCAGGCGAGAGATGAGCTTGGCTCGTGCCCGTGCTACGAGTGTGGAGTGGAGCAGCGTTCTGCAGGAGCACCCATGGAGCACACAGCGTTGGCAGAAGGGAAACTGCCAGAGAGACGAGGGACACACAGCGACCTCTGTACCTGCTCTAGAGCAGCTCTGCCAACCCCCCCAAACCCAGCAGCCACCGTCACCAGCGCAG